>NC_133622.1:173403319-173614634 GCF_048593235.1 Sminthopsis crassicaudata
AGTTTATATTCTATAAAGTATTTCAAAGTCTATAATAATATCCATTTTTGCCACTCAACCAATCCTTACTAAATTATCTAACACAGAGATAGCTTCTGTCAAACTCCTACAGGAACTGTGAGTGGCCAACACAACAAAGAACATTCTTTAGTCTTTTATATAATGTGTCAATGAAGGATCTTTAAAAATAATTTCAAAATCAAGAAATGTTATAAGTAATTCATTCACTGCCTTTCTTCTTAAATTTGTAAACAAAATATACTTTTAAAATTAGAGTTTACTTAAATAAACAAGTTTACTGGTATAATCTGGAACTACATAGAAATTCCCTTTGAAACCACTGATTAGGGAAAAGTAAGAATCAGACAAGTTTTTTCTATACATTGTCAAGGAAGATTGAATACTGAAGGACCTAATTTTCCATATCTTAATCCTTCCACATTTTTTCATGGGAAATTTATAGAATGTAGATTGCTATAAGCAAAACTTTAAGGAATATTAAGCAAAAACACCATCTGCCAAATGCAATAAGATAAAAATTATCATTACTTATACTAGTTCTAATTTGCATGCTGATCTTGCTTTAAAATAAATTTCCAAACAAGTCCTAAGAATCATTTCCTTACAGAGGCTGAAAATGTTTTCATTTGCTTAAGCTTTGGTTCATCTGAATTCCCTGAACTGCTGAGTTGCTTAAGATGCTGGAGAGATAACATTCTGTAATAGACTGAAAATTGGCCTCAGAGTCAGGGAGACCTGTGTTCATATTCTGTTTCTTGATATATATGGGGCAAAGTGGCTAACAACTCAGTGCTCCGAACTGTATGCTAAGCATACAGATATGCTAAGCTGCATGCAGACAATTCAGTCTGAATTGTTAAGAGACAAATTCCTATATCAATGAAATCAGAGATTTGAGCTATATCGCTCTCCGAAAGACATGTGCATTATTTCCCCATTACTGACAACTAATTGTCTAGAAATAAGTTAATCTTCATGTGTTTTTACATCTCTATTGTTCTAGACATGATCATATACTTCTCTAATGGAAGTAACTAGCATAAACACAGTAAGACTGAAGGAATCTACATGCTGTGCCCAGAAAAGGAAATGAGATCATCAGCAAAAGGTAAATCAAGAAACCAGCAATATCTGGTATCCCTGACATGTAAGATGAAAATTCTTAAGAACTCCCTGTCCAGTTTATATATTAAAAATGTAAAATTAAAAATCCTATTGATATGTAAATGCTATCAGTTCTTTTATAGTCAAAAAAGCTTGCGCTAAAAATGACTTTTTAAAACAAAGGCATACATGGTTGGACAACAGGGTCAATCAGTCCCTATTAAAATATCCTCCCATTAATAAGAATCTGCTTATTCAATGTCTGAAAATCTGTATACCTAACGACATAAAAACATCTTTGCAATAAGATATTTTCATTAGGGCAGCTAGGTGGCACAGTGGATAGAGCACCAGCCCTGAAGTCAGGAGGACCTGAGTTCAAATCTGGTCTCAGACACTTACTAGCTGTGTGACTCTGGGCAAGTTGCTTAATCCCATTGCCTCAGCAAAAAAAAAAGAAAAAAAGAAAAGATATTTTCATTAAATTTACTTACAAGTCTTGTCAAAGCATTCTATAAATTATCAAAAAAAAAAAAAAAAAAACCAAAAAAACTAGTAATTTTTAAGTGGTTGGGAATAGAAAACAATTGTTTTCAACTTTTAATCACATTTTAATACTTCACCTACTATTTTGAAAGTACATCTTTTAACCTTACCTTTATAGACAGAAAGGCATTCAACAGAGGTCCATACAAGGTTATCTGAGAATCTGGAGAGAGTTCCATTTCTACATGAAGTTTATCAGGTGGAAGTTCTGATGGATCAATAGGTGGGCGTGAAGAGGTTGTAGGAGAAGAAACAACTCTGTCTGATGCTTTCTGAGACGGTCTTAGTACTGATAACATATTTTCTTCCATTTCTGACACTTCACAACAAACAAAAAATTAATTTAAACAATAAAAAATGCATGCTGACTTCATCAAAACAGATACTGAAAATGCTAAAAACAATTTTACAACTAAGGTTAGCAACTATATCAGTTGAAATTCTCAAGAAAGTAAAACAATACAAAAGAATTAAAGAAGTTCGCTGTAGTATTTTAATTGACCATTCAAAAATGTATTCAAAAATATTATAGTCAGCTTTAAAATGTGAGGGAAAAAAATACTTGTGCACAAATCATAGACAATAAAAGTTAGAAGTCCCTTACTATGCAAAATTTATCACAAAAGGCTATTCAAATACATGACATTAATGTTATCATGAATGTAAAAGTGAGGGATTTCTGATTTGCTCACCACAAAAATAACTTAAATTTAACCTAGCTTAGCTATTTTAAGGTGAATTTTGTGAATAAATTGCAGAACATACTTGCAAACAGTATCATAATGTCATGAAAAAACTGCTTTATGTTACTAAGGCAAGAACTTTATATGTAAAAGGTATTCACAGAAATCTAATGGGAAGAGATTCAAGATTTAAATGTTATAGGAGCATCTTGCATGTTATATGTGTGTTAAATAAATGTATGTTCTATTACACAGGAATAACCAACACTTTATAATATGTATTTCATTTAAAATTTAGACATCTCCAAAAAAGTTACAGACCTTTACATTAGACAGATAAATTATTATGAACAAATTCTCCTAATACAATAAAGAATTTGGCAATATAATTTATAATCATATTAAAATCCTCTGCAAAGATTTTATACTTGCTTTAAGCAACAAGAGCATAAATATTTTCTTTTGCTTCATCTTCATATTAGGCCTCCTGAATTAGAGAAGTACTTTAAATTAAAAGTACTTTCTGGGGGCCTCTTCCATTCCTTCTCTATACTCTTTCTCTCGCTGGTGATAATAGCAGTTCTACCAGATTATTCCTAAATGCAGGCTCCAATTCCACATCTCCAAATGTTTATTCAATTTCATCCAAAACAGAATTCATTATATTTCCCCAAAAACCCATCCACTCCCCTTCCAGTTACCCAGGTTTGTAACCCTGGCATTATCCTCAACTCTGCCTTGTCCCTTCACCCTACACTTCTACCTCTATCCAAACCAGTCCCTTCTCTCTATTTGTAGACAGGCCCTAATCAACTCTTGTTGGTAATGTTGCAATAAGCTCCTAATTGTTCCCTGCCTTAACCTTGCTCCTACCCCAATCCCATCCTCCATAAAGGTTCCTGATTCCAGATCTGATCATATCATTTTCCTACTCTATTTAACAAAAATCCCTATGGTTCCTTTCTGTCTGCATGACCAAATGGACACTTTTCTGGGTAGCTTTTAAAGTCCTTCATATCTTGGTCGCAACTTAGCATTCTAATCTCATTAAATATCACTCCTCTCCTTTCTTGAACACTAGCTTTGACCTCTTTGCTGATCTCATGTACAAAATATCCCAATTCCAAGCTCTCACTAGCATGCATGGATCACACTCTTCTCTCACTTCCATCACTAAGAATATCCTATTCTCTTCAAAGCATTGCTCACAAGTCAACTTCTACATGAAGCCTTTCCTGATGCCCCATGATTAGAGCTCTCCTTCCTCTGAATCTATCATGGAGACAGATTTATATGCAAGTTTTCTCCTGATATAGGGTATGCATTGAGCACAGAAAGAGAGTAAGAATTTAATAAATATCTGATGAGGGATTGTTTATTTTGTATTATTCTTTTGGCTTTTTAGGAAAATAACCAAGAAACATCAAAAGGCTTAAAAATAAGGCACATGTAAAAATACATACATGATTGCTTTAACTGTTCATCTGCCTTCTGAGGATAAATTGGATGCCAAGTGTAGTCAATGGTAAGCATCACACTGGGGACAGTCCAGCATTCAACCCAGCCAGTCCTATTCAAAGTAAAGAAATCATTTTCTAATTCATTAAAATGCATATTGACAGAATATTACCCTGTGCTTTTCACCATCACCATCATTCTCATTGCAATTACCTTGCCTCCAAAGGAGAGGAAGGCACAACTAAAATGTTCTCATAGACTCACTTTTCTTGGGTGATGTTTCGCCATTTTGGTTTCACTGTTTTCTGGCCACTCTGACACTCAGCAGGAATACAAGAATCAGGAGTCATTTTATTTGGGTGACAATTTTTCACCAACAAGAATAATGAATATTTACTAGGGTGGCAATCTGGTAGAAACAAATGAAGATCAACATCTTCTCCCTAAATTAACATTTTAAAATTAGTTACCAGAAAAAAAGTCAAACTGCCAAACTGAAATATGAAATAAATTTTAAGGACATCATGATTCAAAAACTCCCCTATACATAAGAGAAACTATAAAAATAAATCTTCAAGATTTCTAAATGCTTCAATTTTGAAGCTCATTAAAAGAAAAAAAAAAAAAAAAAAAAAAAAAAAAGCTAAGAGATTTGGAGAGAACTCCTCTTCTCCCTTTACATCTATCTCAAAGCCTCTATACGTAAGATGACATATGCCCCACCCTTAACCCCTCCCTTCCCCAATGCTTTCTTCCTTTAGTTCAGTCATTCATGATGAAGTAGTCAGCTCCTTTATGTTACTTTCATCCTCTGCCTCTTTTTAGCAGATTGCCTCTCAATAATGTAACATTTCTCCTTATGTAGTAATGCCTTCCTTCAGCCAATAAAGATGACCAAGTCTCCCTTAACTTAGGGGAAAAAAAAATCTAACTAGGTGGTCTGAAATAGCCACCTGTTTTCATAATCACACTCTCAAAAAAGATGCCTAGGTATACATGTTGCTTCCCAATTTTCTTCTATCATTTCTTTCTCAACTTTTAGTCAATCTCAGAACTCAGCTGCTGTCTCTAAAGTTATGGATGACCTTAGACTCTACAGGTCTATTATACTATGAGCTCCTTGGGTGCAGAACCTGGTTTTTGTTTTTCTTTGTATGCCCAGCCCTCAGCACACAGGAGATGCATAATAAATGCTTGTTGTTGTTAATCTCCTCATTCCCAATTCCACAGCTTTTTCTCACCTCTCCATAGTATTTGACACTGATGATTATCTTCTCCTTCTGAATACTCTCCTGGATACTGGATAAGTTTTAAAGACACAGCTTTGTCTTAGCTCTCCTCCTTTTCTGACTTTTTTTTTTTTCATTTTATTTTGCTGATTAATTATCCATTTCACACTTTTTAACTTTAGCTATCCCCAAAGACTCTGTCTTGGGCCCTTAACTATTCCCTCTTCACATTCATTTGGTGATTTCATCAATTCCTATTTTAAGTGTCATATAGCTTCAGGTAAGTAAATCTAGTATCTAATATCCAGCTCTAGTCTCTATTTAGAACTTTAGTTATGCACCTGCAATTGCCTAATCACATTGGATACCTCACAAGTACATCAAAACTCACTATGTCCAACACAACTCATTTTCCTTCTCTCCAAATGTCACCCTCACTTGAACATCTTCATTTCTGTAGAAAGCACTACCGCTTCCAATCACCCTGGTTTGTAATCTCATCATTGTTCTTGACTCTTCCTTATCCTTTATCTAATCACGTCCAATCCTTTGCTAAATCCTATTACTTCTCCCTCTACATTCTCTCTCCCATCTGTCTCCTCTTCTCTTATAGTTGATAAGCACACTTTAGGCTCTCATTACCCCTGCCTCAATTCTATACTCTCTTCAAGTCATTTATTATAAAACCACCAAAGTGATATTCCAATAAGACAATTCTGACTAGGGCACTGCCTTTCTCAAACTCCTCTGGTTCTTTAATACCTCTAGGATCAAATAAGAAGTTTTTCTGTGTAATTAAGTTCTGAAAGTCCATATCTCAGCCCCAATCTCATTATACATTAGGCTCCTTTCCACATTCTACACTCTACCTAAATTGATCTTCTTTCTAGTCGTCCTACAGAACTCTTCGTATCCCACCTTGGAGCATTTGAACTAGCTATTCCATATGCCCAGAATGCATTTTCACCTCACCTTGACCTTTCAGAAGCCCTTGTTTCCTTAAAAACTCTGCTTTAACTTCACATTCTACATGATTCCAGATGCTAATGTCCTCTCCTAATCTAACATTACCACTTTACCTCACTTTACCAACAAGGAATTTGGAGTTCAGAAGACTTTACAAGTGTTAAGTAATTTAGTAAGTGGAAAAAGATAAAAATTGAAGCATCATAAACAAATAACAAAAACAAGGCTAGTGCACAAGTTATAAACTGTTACCTTGAAGAAGATAAATGAAGAAGACTAAAATAACAACTCATTTTCATATTAAGGTTTACCAAGGCCTTTCCTGAAACCCCCCCGCAATGAGGGAGACAGTGAGGCAAGTTAATTCCCCCATTTCATAAGGAAGAAAACTGACATTCAGAAGTGACAGAACCATAGCTCAAATGCTACTTTTTGAATTTAAGACCCATGGGCACCTACTCTGCCAGGTGAGGCTGAACAACAGAAAGGTGAGTAATACATACCCTTAAAGTGAATCTGGTATTGCAAGTAGTTGGAACAAAGTCAGTAAAAGGCAAAGAAAAATCAAGATTTAATGTTTCTCCACAGGCTGCAAGATAAACTACAAGAGAAAAGAATTTCTTTTAAAATTTAATTCAACATTGTTCTATTAAAAACCTTTCTAATACAAATCATCAATAAAACTTAAAAAAAAAATAGTTTAATTCGGGGACTGTTAGGTACTTTAATGGACAGAGCACCAGCCATGAAGTCAGGAAGACCTGATTTCAAATCTGGCCTCAGATACTTGATACTTCCTAGCTGTGTGACACTGGGCAAGTCACTTAACCCCAACTGCCTCAGGGGAAAAAAAAAAAAAAAAGTCTGTTTAATTCAACAAAAACTGAAACAGTTATAATAGAAAATGAAAAAAAAAAAATTAATCCTAGTACACATGAAATAAAGATCAAGACAAATTTTCCTTGCAGAATTGTTCTTAATGGAATAACTACTTAAATTATATTTTTAAAAATTCTCACCATTTTCTTGTTGTTTGGTAGAACAGTCAATCCAGTTGTGCTGATTTGCCGCCCAAATCATTTCAAATTGATGAAACATAACTTTAAAATTCCATGTATATGGAACAAATGAAAAAATATCAGGGGCACTATCACTAGACCAGTCTTGAATTAAATCTAGAATGATTTTTAAAAAGGAAAGATTATTTAAGATTCAGACAAAAAAATAAGATTCACACAAATAAAAGAATTTTCTAGAAAAAATGTCTTCAGTTTTAGATATTTAAATAATTAACATAAAAAGCCTAAATGTTTCCATATCTTTACCTCTTTAAAATGAGTCTCCCCTATCTAGAACCCATTTTCTAGTAAGACAATAATTTTTTTTAAAGGGAGTTTTGTTATTGATTGAGGAAACAGAAAAATTGTCAATTAACTTTGGAATATAATATCTTTAATAAAGAAGTTATATAACCTCACATTACATTCCAAATATTCTTCTCAAAGATATAATTGCTATATCTATATGCAAATACATGTTAAAAGAATATTACAAAGCATACTCAGGAAAGTAAAAATAAATAGGTGTTAATTTGACTTTAAAAAAATAAAAAGTTCTATGATATAATCAAATTGCAATAATCCAAGAAAGCCAAAAGAGTCTACCACATAAAAATAAATGATGACTGTAATTATCAAAAGATTTTTAAGACTTTTTAAAAGTCTTAAGATTTTTAAAAGATTTTTAAGTTTTGTAGTAGTAGAAAGAATGCTGGAATGACGAGGAAGAAAAGATATATGTTTATCTGTGAGACATCTGACTCTGAGTCTCAGTTTCCTCCTATGTAACATAGGCAAAACACTAACAATATCTGCTGGGAGGAAAGTGCTTTCCAAATCAATTTCTATGAACACTTCTATTATTTACTTTTCCTTTAAACAAGAAATGCAATTTCCCTTATTTCTGAATACAGAAACAATAAAAAAAATTTAAATATGAAAATGTTTCCTTGATTACTATTCTTAAAGTAATTAAAAAGATATTGTAGACGTATTTAAATTTAATTCTAACTGATACAATAAGAATTTAATTTATAATTTAATCACAATGATTTATAAAAACTAATCAGCTATAGCTAGAATATAGGATAAACCATCCTCTCTTCCCATTTTCTATATGGAAGAACTCTTTGACATAAATTATTACAGACTCTAAAGATGTGTTCAGATGTGTTCCTTCTCTACACCAAGGCTAACCCCTCAATATGTACTTCAGCTTCTATTTCCTCATCTCCTCGCCAGAAGACTGCTTAAACAATCATCCATACATTCCAAATTTTCTCTCTCCTGATCTACTGATTCCTTCCCTACTGGCTACAAACCCATCCAGATTTCTGTGAACCTTAACACAGCTCACTAGATTTAACCATCCCCTAAAATGATCCCTCTTCCCTTTTTCAGCCTAACTACTATAAAAAAAGATTTCACTTGTTTCTATTTCTCTTTTCTAAAAACCTACTACTATCTGGCTAACCAAATCATCAATCAACTAAAACTGCCTTCTCCAAAGTTACCAACAATTAATTGAAAAATCTCTATCCTCATCCTATTCTTGACCTCTGCAATTTTTCACTTTACTGATCACCACCCTCTTTTCCTGTATATTCTAAGTTTTTGTGATGTTGTTCATAACTGATTTATTATGCCACAGTTTTCAGTTTCCATAATTATCCTGGCCCAGTCCTGATTCAGTTTCCTTGCTTCACTAAGGTTACTTGTGCAAAACTTCCCTTCCCTCTTTATCAGAATATTTGGTAAGGATAAAAGATCTTATGTTTTAGAATATCAGAATGCCTCTCCCCATCCCAACCTATCAGAATGTCAGATACCGTCTTATCAAGATGCCTCTCCCCATGTCTGGAGTGCCTCCCCCTGATTATGTCTCATCTCCAGTGGCTCATAGCACCCTATCAGAGTACCGTTCCTGCTCTCAGCAACCTAAATCCGCCCCCTCCTCATATATATATATATATATGTATATATATATATATATGTCTTTGAGAACTCTCATTGTTTGCTGATTTCTTGGAGAAGATAGTTCTCATTCAGCCTGGGAACAAACCATGGATCCAGTTGATCCCAGTATATTCATTAGGAATACCTGGTCAGTAGTAGTCTTTCTCTGTTTTTGTTCTCCTTGGTCTAAATATGAAAACCATATTTCTGTCACTGAAGGAATACGACAGGACTCCTCTTTTACCTTTTCCCCCAAATAGTAATGCAATTAATTGTTCTTTAAGTGTTTGATAGTATTTACCTGTAAATCCATCTGGTCCTAGGGATTTTCTCCTTGGGGGGCTTGTTTATGACTTGTTCAATTAATTTTTTAAATGAGAGGATTATTTAAGTATTCTTTTTCCTCTTTTAATCTAGGCAATTTATATTTTATAAATATTAATTTATTTCATTTAGGTTGCTGATTTTTATTAGCATATACTTGGGTAAAACAGCTCCTAATAATTACTTTAAAATCATCTTCATTAGTTGTGCTTTGGTTTTCTGCTTTCTTTTTAAGACTCAAATTAGCCAATAGTATGTCTATGTTACTAGTTTTTCATAAAACAGCTACTAGTTTTATTAACAAAATTCAGTGTTTTTATTTCAATTTTATTAATCTTTCCTGTGCTTTTCAGAATTTCTATTTTTGTATTTAATTTGAATTTTTAATTTGTTCTTTGTCCAATGTTTGCTTGTTTTGTTTTTAAGTTGCATGCTCAATTCATTGATCTGTTCCTTATCTACTGATGGAAACAATTAGAAAAAAAATTTCCCCTAAATTGCTGTGGCTGTATCCCCCACATTTTGGTATTATTGCTAACAATCTCTTTAATGAAATTACTTTTCTATTTGTTCTTTTACCCACTCATTCTTCAGGATTAGATTATTTAGTTTACAATTAATTTTTAATTCATACTTCCAAGATCCTTTACTGAATGTAATTTTATTGTACCACAGTACCAAAAGGGTATATTTGATATTAATTTTTCATGCCTTAGTTTTAATACAAAGTCAATTTTTGTGAACATGCTACTCAGAGAGAAAGAAAGGAAGAAAGGAAGAAAGGAAGAAAGGAAGAAAGGAAGAAAGGAAGAAAGGAAGAAAGGAAGAAAGGAAGAAAGGAAGAAAGGAAGAAAGGAAGAAAGGAAGAAAGGAAGAAAGGAAGAAAGAAAGAAAGGAAGAAAGAAAGAAAGGAAGAAAGGAAGAAAGAAAGAAAGGAAGAAAGAAAGAAAGGAAGAAAGAAAGAAAGAAAGAAAGAAAGAAAGAAAGAAAGAAAGAAAGAAAGAAAGAAAGAAAGAAAGAAAGAAAGAAAGAAAGAAAGAAAGAAAGAAAGAAAGAAAGAAAGAAAGAAAGAAAGAAAGAAAGAAAGAAAGAAAGAAAGAAAGAAAGAAAGAAAGAAATGTTTAAAACTTCAGCCGAAAAATAAAAAATAATAGATTCTACTCTAGTTATTTAATTCTGTGTAATAGATTCTACTCTAGTTATTTAATTCTGTGTAAGTCTTTCTGCTTCAAGTGTGTTTTCTTGTAAACAACATTTTTTGGTTTCTAATCTATTGTGCTATTCACTGCCATTTTATAGGTTGAGATCATGCCTTCACATTGCTTTTTTTTCCTTCTGAGGTCATCCCAATATAAAAGACTCAAATTCAAGACCTCTAAGTAGACTTCTTATAACTATCGTAATAAAGATAAAGTTCTTAGGAGTTACATGTATCATCTTCCCACTTGGGAGTATAGCAGTTTGAACTTTATTAAAGTTTCTTGTGATAGCTCATGTTCATCTTTTTATGCTTCTCTTTAGTTATGTGTTTCAATGTTAAATATTCTATTTAGCTATGATCTTTTCATTCAGAAGGCTTGAAAATTCTCTTTCAGGAACATATCCACTTTTTTCTCTGAAGTAGTATGATCAGTTTTGGTGAGAAGGTTATTCTTGATTATAATACTAGATCCTTTACCTTCTGGAATATCATATTCTAAGCCCTCTACTCCTAAATCTTGTGTGATTCTGTTTGGTTCAATGGTATTTGAATACTTTCTCCCTTAACATGGGAGTTCTGAAATTTTTCAATAAAATTTCTCGGAGTTTTCTTTTTTACATCTCTTTCAGGAACTGAATACTGGTTTCTTTCAATTTCTATTTTGCCCTCTGATTCTAAGATATTTGGGCAATAGTTCTTTTTAATTCTTGAAATAAGATGTCTAAGCTCTTTTTATGATCATGTCTTAAGAGGTACTCTAATAATTCTTAAATGATCTCTCCTGAATCTATATTCTGTCAGTTGTTTTTTCCTATGAGATGTTTCATATTTTCTTCAATTCTTTTTCACCCTTTAGACTTTTCATGGAGTCATTAGCTTTCCTTGAACAAATGGAAATTCTAAGTATTATGGGTTATTTCCTTAAGTGTTATGATTCTCTTAATAAGCTGTTAATTTTTTTTCATAATTTTCCTGCATTGCCCTCATTTCTTTTCCCAATTTTTGCGTGAAATGTTTAGCCTGATCTAACTTTTATGTCCTGAAACTTTCTCAATTAGATCTGGAAGCCTTCTAAGTTTTTGGTGTTTCTAAGGTGGTATGACCTGAGGAGAATTCTGGCACTCTAAACCTTATGCAGGAAATATCTTTACAACTCCAATTGTTACTCGTTGATCTAGAACTGTGCCTCAAAACTAGGTCACATTCAATAATAGGGCTTCAAAATGGCACCTGGTCAAAAGCCTAGTATTAGTACAGGAGGCCCTGTGAATCTCTTCCTGATATCACTTTTTTTCACCATGATTCCCACCTGTCTCCACAACCACTGTCTGCAGAACTCTCTGTCCTCCTAAGCTGCTATAAGATGGAAAAATTACAAAATTGTAATGTTTTGTTGGTTATTCTGCTCAGAATTTAGTTTGACATGCTTTTTTAATGTTGTTTAAAGGGATGTATTGTAAGAATTAGGCAAAAATATTCACTTTACTCCCCTTGTCCTGTAGACTTATTAATGTCAACATATTCAAAACAGAACTCATTATTTCTTCCCTAAAATATACCCCTCTCAAAAACTTCCCTATTTATGTTCAGGAAACCATCATCTTTCCAGGCTTCCAAGTTTACAAACTCAATGCTGTCCACTACCCCTCATTCTCATCGACAATCAAATTACCTGCCAAATCTTGACATGTCTATCTTCAAAATTCAAGATAAGATCCTCATCATGTCCAACCTACACAATTGCAAAAGACTAATAGCCTCTATGCTTCAAGAATCTCCCATCAAGTCCACCCTTGTTTTTGTTAGCTAAGTGGTACTATATATACAGAGTTGGATGTGGAATCAAGAAGAACTGAGTTTTAAATCCTGTCCCAGGCAATTAATAGTTGGGTATTTTAATTAATTGTGAAACTTAAAGCACTATATATAAATGGTAGTTATCATTATTACAATTCTTCTCACAATTACCAAAGAAATATTCCTAAAATATTAACTCTTATCTTGTCATTTCCGTATTTAATACATCCCAATTTCCTCTAAGACAAACTATAAACTCCTAGTTATCATTTAAAATGCTTTTCAACCATATTCTTACTATTCTTCATACACAGCACTATACCTCCCATCTTCTTGTCTTTACATTGTCCATCTATATTCCCATAATATGCTCTCTCTTTACCTGCCTTGTTCCTACAAGATTCATCTCACATATTAATTTCTATATGAAGCTTTTTCTAATGTCCCTTCACCTCTGATGCTACTGCTGTCTTTCCAAAATTACCTTCTAACTCTTCTGTATATTCCTCTTTATGCATGTGCCAAACTAGATTGTGGCTCTTCTAAGACAGGGATGGGGAACATTTTTTCTGTCAAGGGCCACTTGGATATTTATAACATTATTTCCGGCCATACAAAATTATCAACTTAGAGAAATCAAGTAGCAGGAAAGTTGTTGTACCTAGCTTTTAAATCATCATGACCTGCAGTTGATTATATAAATGATTTAGAGGCTCCTCACCCTAGTTTTAGAACAAGGACAATTTCATTTCTACTTTTGCATTCCTAGTCCCGGATCACATAGTCTGTCACTTAATAGTCCACTGCAATGCAGAAGAATAGTCAAAGAAGGGCAAGATTTTTCACAAATACAAGTCATATAATTGTACAACAAGTCTTCAGGATAAATGGGAGATTTAATAGAATGCCATATCAAGTCAGCTACTGTACTGTTTACAGTGACATAAAAACTAGAACCTAAAAGCAAAATCAATGAGAGTAAGTAGTTGGTTTTCTATTGGAATAATAGAATTCAGTCTAAATTTCAACTTCAAATATGGTAAGAATCTGGTTTTTCAAAAAAAAAGAAAAAGAAAAAGAAAAAGAAAAAAGCTCATGAAAATGAAATAAATACTTGGAAACCAGAAATCTAGGGTGGAGGGAGGAAGAAACTAAAAGACTGTTAATCCTGTTAATCCTGCAGAGAGGATAAAGGACTGAAGATTCATAAACATGAAGATCAACTATGTTTATGAAGGTTAAATTAATGGTAAAAAGGCAATAGTTACCAGACCTCTTCATGGATTTTAAAAAAGGAATTGATCCTCCAAGCCAAAAGTCCCAGAATTTTTCTAGACATTGTCCCCTGTACTTGAGGACAGTTCTAGTGGGACAAGAGAAGGTTTCAGCACCTTCCCACCTTCAGCCACTCTTATTCTAATATTCCTCTCCTAATCCCCCTGCCTGCATGAATTCCAATCCCAACCCCAGCAAGATCATAATACTTTAGGGAAATCAATGAAATGAAAGAAAGCACTTAAAAATTGCGTGACGAATTCAGTTGAATTGCTACAAGATAGAACAACATTGCTGAAGATTTATATAGTTACTGCTATTTCCAAAGCTGTTTAAACAAAGTCTGCTTGATGACAAAGAATTAACTCTGTCTTAAAATGACAGCTATTTTCTTTCCAGCCTATTTACAGCAACAAATTTGATGCTTAATGAAAAATTACAATGGGTTATTAAATAATCATTTTACTAATTCAAGCCCAATTGTCATATCCCAACTTTTATCTTTTTGGAAATACTCACTATTCATTCAGTTAGGTATATAAGCATGAACTCTGCTATATTTTTACACAAAGGGGATGATTTAAAATTAAAATCTAAAGATGAACTGTAATCTTTTCTTGATAACTCAACTTATACTATATGGAGAGCATTAACAAGTATAATAATGACTATTTCCCTGATAAAGACCTTTTCCTTCAAATGAAAAAGTATAAATTTCAAAGTAGAAACTACAAAGATTTGATTTTTATTTCTTCTTAATCAAAATCAAATAAATTTTGTATATTTTATATTATATTCAGGTGATTAACCATTTATTTTATAAGTAAAATCCTAATGTACAATGGCTGTATTCTATTCCTCCTCCCCTGCAGACCTGCTTCATTCTTTTGACCTTATTAATGACTCTTCCCACTTTGGCACACCTCAATCATCTGGTACCCTCCACTACCTCCCATGCTAAATTTAAGCTATATACAATTTTATAAAGTTTATTGACTTGATATTAGTGAAACCATTAGGACAGATAATTTTCCTAAGAAGAAAAAGTACACCGATACACAAATAGATGAAGAATGAACCTAGATTAGCCCCAATAAACCAAACAAATAAGCAAAACAGTTTACTGGCTTTCAGACCTAATAAAACTTGGGCTTTCTTAACAAACTGTGGTGAAGTATTATCCAAGTTCAAAGTATTCTTACATTTCAATATAATTCTAAGATTATAAATTTGCATCCTGAAAAGTTCTACCTGATTTGAAAAAAAGTTTTTGCTTTAGACAACTTCTCTAACAGAATAGAATAAATTAAAGAAATATTCTTATTTTATGTTTTTTTTTTTTTTAAATACTATGGTACTATGTTCATGCGAAATGAAAATCTTTATAATATGCCTGGAAAAGTTAAAATATTTTTTCCCAAAAAGAATCAATTCAATTATTCAAGTTAAAGGGACTCACACAATCAAATATAAAATCAGATAATCCAAATCCAAATCTTTTACTTAGATTTAGATTGTATTTTGTTTTCTGACATTTAAGCTTGGAGTTCACATTCTATAATACATTGGATTAAATTCATAAAGACTCCTACTGAATACTTCAGCTAATGATAATAGAATGGCCCAGCTTTACCTATCTGGATACCAGTACTTCGCTTCCATTGTAACCTGCTAGCACCCCTTCTTTGCTACCAGGACTCAAGGATTCATTACTAGGGAAAATCATCATCACCTTTCAAGATTGCATCCGTTCTGGGACTCCTCCTCATTGCCACCTTCTGTCTCCATGATTGGAGCATGGAATCATGGACTCCAAAACTTTCCTTTAAGGAGGTTGTCCAGATTAGTTATCTCCTCATTTCTCACTTGGCTGCATTATTTCAGGAGTTATCTGACTTTTCCACTATGCCCTCATTTAGCAGCATCCTTTAGTGTGTTGTCTAACCGCATTAGACTTTAGCTCCTTGAGAACAGAGACTGTTTTACTTTTTTCTGCATTTGTATCATCAGTACATAGTAAGCATTTAAGAAATGTTTACTGAATGATACAGAATACCACTGGAAACTGGGAAGTCCCTTTTACTGCCCTCTCCATAAAGGAGATGCACACATTATTTCTCCTATTGAAATAATGTATCAACTAAAGTTAAACTGTTGTTCTTATTTTGAACTTCTTTCATTTCTTTTTCTTCATTCTTTTCCTTCACTTAAGGAAGAGAACTCTCTTAGACTTTCTTTTTGGGATAAAAGCAATAAATAAAAGCAAAAGAAAACAAAGTATAATGATTAGTGCCAGAAAATATACTATGCCAAACAAAATTTGTTAAATGAAAACATGTTTATTTGTTCATATTTGATTCTAAGACAAATAAATTACCTGTAAAGAAGTTTTTCTGAGCAAAGATGAAGTGATAGGTTGCTTTATAAACTTCAAGCTCACACTGCCATGTCTGGGGCATATTCCATATTCGAGGATAACTGGCATTGACATGAAACTGTGAACAAAATAAGGACTTAAAATGTGACAATGTGTAAACAGCATCAGGAATGAAGAGTCAATCATGTATAATGGTGAGTAATTAAAACTTATTTTCCTGCTGAGCTAAACAGAAGGCACCTCTAGTGCTTTAGGCTTCTGTGGCTGAAGTTCAATGTTTTCTCTCTGCTTTATTTAGGGAACTTACTAATTCTAAATTATTAATTTCTAATACTGAGTCATATTGTACTCAAAAAACATGGAGACTAAGCTATGACATTTAATAAATACAAAGGGTGGCCAGCTGGAGAGATGGATGAAGCTCTCAGCTTCGTCCACAAGCCTACTCCCCGCTCCAGGACAGATGAAGAAAGAGTAAACCTTTCAGAACAATAAATGTCTGGCATGTCAGGATCCTTAGGATCCCGCTTGACATTGTCACAGTGGCTATAAATCTTCCCCTGTGCCTCACAGCACACTAAGTTAACTGCCAAAGAATGATAACCAGAAAGGACAAAAAGGCTGCATCCCCCAAGAAGGTGAGGGTCTGCTCTGTAACAGCACCATCTGTTCACAAGAGCTGCCAATTATGGTTACAAGATATATTTATAATATGCCCAACTCCAAATGTTTGGCTTCCAGCCTTGTTATTATTTGATCACGAGATATAACTAAGCATCACAAAATTCTTAATACTTTTATGTAATAGCATCTTGTTCTGTGCAAGTAGCATTTTAATTATGTAGTGATATTTTTTCCAGAATTTGCACGAATTAAGTCTCTCACAAAGGTTTTTATAAAGCAAACAACCCCCCCACATTATTCATTTTTTAACCATAAAAAATAATAAAGAATTTCCTTAAAAAAAAAAAAAAAAAAAAAAAAAAGATAATGTCATTATCACATTAGTTTAGTCTTCTGGTCACATAAATTAACAACTTAAATCCTTAAAAGCAAAAAACAAAACATTAATTAATTAATAATCTTCAATCCAATAATCAACAAACTTCAACAATCTGCTGCAGTGAGAATATTCATGACTGAACTAGTACAGAGGGATTTTATTTCTTCTACCTAGAAAGATAATAGTTGGACCTAAGGGTGCATTGATGGATACTGGCATTCTAGAAACACTCTTTAGATCTGGAAGTAAATTCTTAAAGCTCTATCTCCCCATCCAAAATAACTTTTCCATGTGGACTCTGGGACATCCCCCTAGTGAGACAGTTTTCACTGGTGCATTTAAGGCCTCCATTTTGGGACCAGGCCCAGGATCCAGACTAACCAAGCTTTATTACCCTTCAAATTTTTGATTCTCTAAATTTTGATATTATTTCTTCTTCCACTTCAACTGCCCTGCTTCCTACCAAGCTTTTCATCTCCCTTCTATGTACTATCTTACCCCATTAGAATGTAACTACCTTGAAAGTAGGAACTATCTTTCTCTTTGGCTTGTATTCCCATGTTGAGTGCTAACTGTTTAGTACAGAGCTTGATAAATAGTAAGCCCTTAATGAATAATTACTGCCTTCTTCCTTTGACTTATACAAGATAGTCTCAATCAGAGAGTCTTAATCTGAGGTCTAGAAACTTCCTTTTAAAAAAAAGATTTTGGTAACTATGTCAATACAAATGGTTTCCTCTGTAATTCTATGTATTTTATTTTATGCATTTAAAAACATTATTCATTTAAGGGAAGGGAAGGGGTCCACAGACGTCACCAGATTGTCAATGACACGTGGTTAGATACCTGGCTGTAAAGCAAATTCTGTATAGCAAATGTGTAAGTACACTGTCATGTACTATGGACTTACTGCTAACATTTCTGCTTCTAAAAGAGTCCGGTATTGCATACTGCTGGTAGCATCAACATGTAAAAGTTGTCCTTTAATTGCAGGGGTATAACCTATTAGATGGAAGAAAATAATTAATAAGAATTCAAACTGTTCTTTACCAGTATTACTTTAGTTTACTACACTAGAAAGCATCAACCGAGGGATATCAGGACTGTTCAAAGACAAGTTAATCTGTTGCCTTACTTTGCTGTATCTTCATCCAAGTCATGCCTCTCAACCCAGGTGTCATCTAAGTCTATTCCTGACTCTCTCCATTTCCCCCTCCATGTTATCTCACTTGGTTATCTATCTCATCATCATCATCTATGAGTTCTACTATTCTCTTTGCAAATGTATTGCCAGATACACATATAAGGTCCTGATCTTTCTAGTCATGCATCAACAACTACTACTAAGGTACTCAAAACTAGGCCTCCCAAAACAGAACTCCTCATCTAACATGAAAATTTAGTTGTATCAATGACTACATCTTATGTATATTTCTTAACCAATGTAAAAGGCCCTAAAAGTAGGAACCATTTCAAAGAAAAACCCAACTTTAAAAATAGAATTTGCCACTTTTTCGGGCTAGATTAAAAAAACTGGACTATAACACAAAAATTAAGAACACCAGATTCCATTTTCTTAACAAAGTGAAATTTTATTATTATTTTTTCTTTCTATAAATGCAATAAGAGGTAAAAAGAGGCAAAAAAAGGGCAGAGATTTTCTGAAAGTCAGCCAAGTTTAATTTTAAAATTATGTAAACTTCAGATATATAATTAATATGGACTTCAAATATATAAAAACCAGGAAGTAACATTACCTTAGACAAAATTAAAGCCAATTTAGACATTCCTTAGTATAAAACAGAATACAACGTAAAAAAGATGTTCTAATGGCCTGAAACTTGGGCTTCCTCAAGTGTACAACTTACCAAAAAAGATAAATCTGGCTTAAAATTTTAGCATACATAAAATGAATTATTAAGAAAACATAATTATGTTTAGGAATTCTTAAATGCTTGTTCATTATTATCAAATACTGTTTACAACTCTTCACTAACTTACTTCTTAAGATCCTCTCACTAAATTTAAAATCCTGGAATTACTAAGTTTTGAAAATTAATACAATTCTGCTAGGTACTCATGGTCTTCAATTCCATTGACAAAGCCTTTAGTAGGTGCAAGGTCATGTACTAGGTTCTAGAGAGAGAGAAAACAACGAAAAACTATGCCTGCCTAATCACAAGGAGCTTACATCCATGATGTGGGAACATCTCATGCATAGATTAGACAATTTAAAACACTTAGCTGTAATCTCTAATAGTGAGATTCAAAGGATTCTTGTGGCAGAAAGTGTTAAAGAGGAAGCATGTTCTGGGCATGGAGGGATACATGTGGATTCAAGATGGCAAACCACGAAGACTGAGTAAGAGGAAGAAGGCTGGATTGGGTGGAATTGGAAATGGGTGAAGTTATGAACACAAGATACGTCTAGAGCCAACCAATGAAAGAGGTTAAATACCAAGGAAAGGAAGTTGTAATTAATCTCAAAGGCAATAAAGGGGCCATCCTTGATCAGGGAACAAATAATATAACAACCAATAATATCCTCCCCCCAGTGTTTGAAGAATATTATTTTTTGGCAAATCTAGGGCATCTAGACTGGAAAGAGATAAGTCAAGAAATGATAAATTCAATGAGGAGGCTGATGCCACAATTCAGGTGACAAGCCATGGTCCAGAAAGGAAAGGAAAGATCAGAAGGAAGAGCTGCTGCTAAAGTGAAAAAACCAGAGTTGATAACTGGAAGGAAGGAAGAAAGTAAAGAATGAAAAACAAAGGCTAGGAATGTCAATAACTTCCTAGGTCAATAGTGTTCTCACTCTAAATTGGAAGTTTAGAGGAAGCTCAGGCTTTAGGGATAAAGATAATCGAGTTCTATTTTAGACAAACAGAATCAGAAATATTTACAGGAAAGTAGAACTATGCCTGTGCAAAATATGCAGCGATGTAGGGCTAGAACCCAAAAGACAGATGAGGATTAGATAGACAGTTCCGAGAATTATCTGTATAGAGACAATAACTGAATCTATGAAAGGTGATGAAATCATAAAGAAGTTATATAGAAAGAGAAAACTGCTAAGGACAGAGCTTTAAGAAAACCCATGGTTAGGATAATAATCCAACTAAAAAGGAACATTCAAGTAGAACAAGGCAGAGTCACAAAAACCAAGGAAAGTCTATCCAGAAGAAGGAGGTAATCAATTAAGGCCAAAATAGTTAATGTTAAAATAATATTGTCTGAAGTGGAGACAAGATGGCAGAATAAAGGCAGAAACTCATCAAATTCTCCCCAAATCTCTCTTTAAATAATATTTTAAAGTGTCAGAACACATAAAAAGATGGAATTGAACAATTTTCCAGTCAAAGACAACTTAGAAGGTCAGTAGGAAAGGTTTGTGACACCAGAATGGGAGCCCAGCATACAATCCCAACGCAAACCATACCAGCACAGTACTGGCCTGGCCCCAGCCCCAATCCCAACCCAGACACCTGCAAATCCAGAACTAGGGACTTTAAATCTAGGGTCTACGGACTTTGAATCAGGAGTAACACTGGTAGTATCTAGACGTCTAAGTCCAGAGACACCAAAGACAATTTGGAAAGTCAGAAGGAAAGATTTGTCAATAGGGTGAGAGCACCTTGGTAAATCAGCAAACCAGGAGCAGACATGGACAGAGATGATAGTAGCAGCTTCCCGAGGTGTCAACTCATAGGAAGTCTCTTTACTAGCACTAAGAAAGGTGTCTGTTGTTTTAGCACACTAGATCTCACAGCTACAGTGGAACCAGGACATCTCTAACTTTCCAGGCAGAAAAGAGTACTTCTGGTCAGGTCCCTAAAAGGATTTCTGAAAGCAGCTACACAAAACCTCTAAAGCTTGGGACAATGCACCCTCTATCCTGAAAACAGAGCCCTACTATAACAAAGAGTTAAAAGCCAAGAAATAGGCTGAAAAAATGAACAAATAACAGAAAAAGATTCTGACCACAGCAAGTTACTATGGTATGGTACGGTATAAGGAAGATGAAAACATGCACTCAGAAGAAGATAACAAAGTCAAAGCTCTTACATCCAAAGCCTCCAAGAAAAATCAGAATTGGTCTCAGGCCATAGAAGAACTTAAAATCAAGTTAGAGAAAGAAAGATAAAATTAGGAAGAGAATTCCAAGTGGTACAAAAGGAAATGTAAAATAACTGTGTCAAAACACTAATATTAAAATATGTTAAAGGCCTAAATGAAAATTCATTTGATGAACATTCTATAGCAAAAATTACTTTACTATTTGTACATTATTTAAAAGATAATAAAATCTCAGCTTACCATTTTCTCCTACTATCATAGGAATGTTGATTTCTAAATATGACCCAGCTCCTACATTTACATGCACAGCATTCGTTTCCTACCAAAAAAGGAGGGTGGGTGAATAAAACATTATTTATAACAAAGTCTTGAGTTTTAAAAATTTAGTATCATATAAGAAAGTAAATATGTGAATAATTATTTTTTAAGTGAAAATAATGACCTGTTGAAAAGTATCAAAAATGCAAGATGGAAAAATGAAAATTTATAATAAATCTATGAGAAATTTTGGGAAAAATGAAGAGTAGTAGAGTGCCCAAATACAGAAATATGCCAACTGGAGAAATAGATGAGAAATCCTTCTTCTAAAGCAGGGGTTCTCAAACTATGGCCCACGGGCCAGATGAGGCCTGCCAGGTTATGGCAAATGCGCTTAGGGGCAGAGACAGAGTGTGAGTTTTTGTTTTTACTATAGTCCGGCCCTCCAACAATCTGAGGGACAGTGAACTGGCCCCCTATTTAAAAAGTTTGAGAACCACTGTTCTAAAGTGTTTTATCTCTTTCAGTCAACTGCCATTTCATAAAATGTACGGAAGAGAAACATGCATTCTCCTATTATGAAATAATTGAAAATGTAAAATAAAAATGATAGGGTTTTTTGTCAAATACTACTGGTAGATTTTACAAAATTTCTTATGTAACATGAACATTACTAAATAACATTCTATTATTTACCCTATTTTTTGTGAATAACAAATCAATTGTGGCATCTGCAATGATATTCATCCGCAGCTCAAAAGCAAGGATTTGCCTTGGTTTCCCTGGCTGGGCAATTTCAGAAATTTTCATTACTTGATAATCAGGTGGGAAAAAAAACTTCCACAAACAATCTCTATAAAATAAAAGAAATAATCAATTATTATTCAAATGAAAAGACATTACACATAGTACAAAAACCTGCCAAATTCCTTAAGTTCTCAAAATGATTCAGAACCCACGAGCCTATTAAACATCCAATAAAAAAGTTCATGTTATTCCCACTGTATCTTACTAATGTTTCCCATTAGTACCAGTGATTCTTTCCTCTAAATGTCTACATTTACACAAATAAAAAATGCTATATATTATAGGTCATAATGTGAGATAAGTCAACTTGAGAAAGACAGATCCGACAGCTTTATTATACTTCCTTATATTATATTTCCAAGTTGCATTATAAAAAATATTAAGTATTTTATATGTGTAAGATTTGTCCAAAGCATACAAAAATCACAGAAAAAGATCTGAGAAGCTAGAATGCAATTTTATGTTCAGCTTCTATGGAATGAATTGTCAATTGTTTATTTGTTAGAAAGCACATAAGAAGACTTATTCCAACTTCTGGTTAATGGAGAAAATCTAAGGAAGGAACTTTTAACACCTTTAAACAAAGTTTAAAAGTTTTTATTTAATGACTCTTAACCTAGGATTGGAAAATAGGAATTCTGGGACTACAAACATCAATGATAGTAATTCAGGATGAAATCATCACTAGGCCTGAATTTCTACATGTACTAAGGGGCTCAAATCAAGAAGCACTTACTAAGCACTTAATCTGTCCCAGGTGCAGGGGATACAAATGCAAGCAAAGGAAAAAATAGTCCTTGTCTTCAAGGACCCTAAATTCTATTAAAGAAGACAATATATACATAAGGGAGATGAAAAGTAGAAGATCCAAATAGATGGAGAGGAGGGACCACCAAAACCTGCATAGATAGGGTATAGATTTTTGCTAATTGAAAAAAATAGAATATCATTCAAACAACTAAACAAATAGACATATTGGTCATATCTGGTTTAAGTACCTCTGTCGGTCAGCCCAAGGTCCATAATTAAAATCTGTTCCTTTACCGCAAACTATATCCAATCCCCAACAGGGAGGCAAGTCTTGCAATTTACTATCCTCACTGCTCATTTCTCCCTCAATTATTTCTTCACTTTCTTCTGGAACCAGACCTATGTTGAAGAATGCAATAAAAATGATATTATTTAGAACAGCCATGAAAGAGCTTCTCCTCTTCCCCCATAACTAAGTACTTAGAAATTGTAAACACAAAAATATTTGGCCTAAATCCTTTATTTTCAATCAAAATGTTAAGAACAAGGACAAAAAGAAGTCTCTTTTTTAAGGAAGTTGATCACTAAACTTATAAGCCTTTTCAAGGTTGAAGGCCAGCAAAAAGCATATTTTTCTAAAATTGCCACCTGGACTATGTTGTACAGCTTCTCCTTCTATGAACCCTCATTTCTATCAAATCACAGTCTCAAAAAGTGCCAGAGCACTTTGTGGTACCAGTCAGAAAGTGGCATTATTTAAAAGAAATTTTTATATTGTCTTTTTAAATCTATTAATGGAAAGATATTTAATCAAAACTCTAGGTGCCAGTCTATAGACATCTAACAAATTCTGTTAAACTGGTTATAAATTTTTGAATTCTAAAAAGAAAAATACTTTTCTTTTAATGTCTACAGAAAATAAATAACAAGATATGTGAAAGCATTAAATAAATCATAGGTAAAATTCTTCCATAATAAGTTAACACAGTGGAAACATGCCCTAGAAGTAGGCAGACCTGCACTCAAAATGTACTTCTAACACATATGAACTCCAAGACTGCACCAATCATTTTAACTCTAAGATTAGGCATGACTCTCTAAGACTGTCCAATCTGAGTTGCACTCTAGTGGCAATAATGATTAATATAATGGTTTAAATTGGAGTTTATCACCAGGAATTCCCTAGAACAATATACCAATGAAAACAGCATCAGATATCCTTCCTCCAAGGCACCCGCTTTCCCAATCTTTTCTCATTTTCCACATATAACAATCTACCTGGTTCATCCATATAGTAGTAAATGTCAACATCATTGGATTGCATCACAACAAAACCTTCTCCCATTAATCGTGGTGGCCTAACAAAGGAGAAGGAAAGGTGTAAAACATGTAAACCTTTGTAAAATGAAAGCATTAATTTTCTGTTAATTTCCAAGTGAAAACAATTCAAAAAGATGATATTTCAATCGCTATAAGATATACTTGAAAACTGATTTATGGGGAAAATATTTCTCTACACTACAATAAATAATTCCACAGCAGTACTACTAATAATATGGTATTGAAAATTTTAATTACAGAGGTCAATTATCATGAAGCATTAGAGAAGTCAATCAGTACAGCCCATTATTCAACTTCTTCAATATCTGAACTGTGTCCTATTTGGTCACCTGAGAGTTTGGAAAATCAGGTCAATCAATTTATGAACCAACACATGGAGGAAGTGAACTAATAACTGGATTTTTCACAAATGTCCTTGTCCCCTACCACTGTCCAGATTTTAGGCAAAGGCTGATACAAGCAGGAGGAGAAAGATTACATTAATTCCACCTAAAAATAACAGAACAACTTAGAACACAGTGAGTTCCAATGTGGAGTTTAAGGAATTATCTAGGGAGGAGCTAGGTGGTGCAGTGGATAGAGCATCAGCCTTGAATTCAGGAAGACCTGAGTTCAAATCTGATCTCAGACACTTAACACTTCCTACCTGTGTGACCCTGGGCAAGTCACTTAACCCCAGCCTCAAATTAAAAAAAAAAAAGAAATTAACTAAAGAAACCACTGTGAAATCACAGAGATATTAGCAACCAATCACCCAACTTATATTTTTAAAAGGTATACAAAGGAGATGGGAGCAAAGAAAGGTAAAAAGGATGACTATAAAAGTGTGACATAATCCTGTTAAGAATAGCATCAAGAGAGCTAAATGCTTAGAACAAACTGAATTAGGAATACAAAGGAAGAGAAAAAAACAAGGTTTGTTTTTGTTTCAACTGTCTTGGGGGACTGGTTGAGGTAAATATAACAATGGTAATTGCTAACACAGGATCAGAGATCTAAAGCTGAAAGAGGCTTCAGAGGTCATGTAGTCCTACATCATTTTACAGATGAGTCAAATGAGAACCAGACTTGTCAAAGGTCCCAAAGATAGTAACAGAATGGGCAAAGCTGCTCAAATTTTATTCTGCTTTTGACAAATGTTGACTTATAACAGACAGAATGTCTTAACCAAGCTAAGTAGAGATAGTAAATGAACATCTATAAATTCAAGGAACCTACATGACCTTATTTGGGGTTTTCTTGGCAAAGCTACTGAAAAGTGGTTTGCTATTTCCTTCTCCAACTCATTTCACAGATGAGGAAACTGAGGCAAACAGGAGTAAGTGACTATATCTGAAGTCAGAATTGAATTCAGGAAAAAAGTATCTTCCAGATTCAAGATCTATTGCTCTATCCACTGCAGTGCCACCTAACTGCCCTGTATTTATATATAGATTTTAGCAGAGAATTTGATAAAAGTATCTCAAGCTATTTGTCTGAAAAAGATGGAGAAAGCCAAAATGAAACTGAACAGAAAATGCTAAAAGTAAAACTATAAACATCATGCAAATTTCCTTTTTTTTTTTTTTTTTTTTTTTTTAAAGTTGAAGACATATGGACTAGATAATAGCACCATTAGCCAAAACTGGAACTAGTGGAATGGCTGAATTTAAAGAGTAATCATTCCCAAAAAGTTATCAAACTCTGCATACCCTTTGATCCAGCAGTGCTACTACGGGGCTTATATCCCAAAGAAATACTAAAAAGAAGGGAAAGGGACCTGCATGTGCCAAAATGTTTGTGGCAGCTCTTTTTGTAGTGGCTAGAAACTGGAACATGAATGGATGTCCATCAATTGGAGAATGGTTGGGTAAATTATGGTATATGAACATTATGGAATATTATTGTTCTGTAAGAAATGACCAGCAGGATGAATACAGAGAGGCTTGGAGAGACTTACATGAACTGGTGCTGAGTGAAATGAGCAGAACCAGGAGATCACTATATACTTCAACAAAGATACTATATGAAGACATATTCTGATTGAAGTGGATATCTTCAACATAAAGATCTAATTCAGTTCCAGCTGATCAATAATGGACAGAATCAGCTACATCCAGAGAAGGAACACTGGGAATTGAGTGTAAACTGTTTGCACTATTGTCTTTCTACCCAGGTTACTTACCTTGGATACCTTCGAAATCCAATTCTTACCATGCAACAAGAAATTTGGTTTTACACACATATATTGTATCTAGAATATACTGTAACACATTTAACATGTATGGGATTGCCTATCATCTAGGGGAGGGAGTAAAAGGAGGGAGGGGAAAATTTGGAAAAGTGAATACAAGGAATAATGTTGTAAAAAAAAAATTACCCATGCATATGTACTGTCAAAAAAAATTATAATTATAAAATTAATTTTAAAAAAGAGTAATCATTGTGATTCCATGTCAACTTGAAACTAACATTTTGAATGACAGAGTTAGTCTCCAACAAGATTCCAACAAACTGTAACAATAGAATGAACTGAAATTAAATTATTACAAAAGTAAATAAATTCTTTTCAGATGAATTTTTAAAACTGGCTAGAAAAAATAGGACAGACTAAATATTTAGAAATTTCTCTGGGGGGCAGCCTGGTGGTGCAGTGGATAGAGCACTAGCCTTGAATTCAGGAGGACCTGAGTTTAAATCTGGTCTCAGACACTTAACACTTCCTAGTTGTGTAACCCTGGGCAAGTCACTTAACCCCAACCTCAAAAAAAAAAAAAAAAAAAAAAAAAAAAAAATTTCTCTGAAAAGGATCTGGGATGATAGTGGACCATATCTTCAATGAGTCAACAAATATGCAGAGATAGAATGAGTAGCCAAGAGAGTTTATACAATCTGGAGCTGGCTGAAGAGGGATACACCCTTATTCAGAGACAAGGGTGTGATTACCTTCTGCACTCCACCTGACCTGATCAGAACTCAGATGCAATGCTGTGTTTTGTTCTAAACACCAAAATACAGTAAAGATTTGAGCAGAAGAAGCAGAACAGTAATGGTCTAAACCTAAAGTCTAAGGCAAATCAGGATGGGATGAAGTAACCCGTATTTAAGCTGTAGAAGAAAAAACTTCAAAAAACACAATAGCTATGCTGAATACTTGGAGGTTAATGACATAAAAGATGGTCTAGGAATATTTATTTGCAACAGGGTAGAATTAAATAAGATAAGTGATACTGAAAAGAGTAAATTAAAGTCTGAAGTCAAGACACAGATGGGGATGGCCCCAGGGCTAACAGATGGCCCTTACTGAAAAATCACTTATCCAGTGTGATATTGACAAGAATCATTTGGGTCACAATTCGTCCTGATCATCACTGAGGGCCCTTCTAACGCTAAAGTTATGCAAACTCCATTAAAAGTGAGAATGCAATTAATCTTTTAGAGAGGTTAAACTGAGTGAAAAGATAAAATCAAGAAGGGTAGGATTACTTCTAACTGCAAGAATTTATATGCTGAACTCTAAAAGGTGATGATTCCAAGAAGCAGAAAGATGAAGTATGGAGGTGGCAAAGAACAGGATGAGCCAAAATGTATTATCTGTGAAAAAGATTCATGTTAATAGAGTATTAGATTTTCACAGCTGCCATGAGACCCTGGAATAGATTTAAGGCCTACTCATTATTAAGCAGGAATTTCACCAATAGAAGATCATCTTTCTGCTGGAAATCCTCAGGTTACTTACTGCCTCTTGATGTATCTTGTTCAGTTTCAGGATAGCGTAGTTAGAAAATTTTTCCTAAAAGTGAATGAAATCTGCCTCTTCTCCTCCCATCACAATTCCTATTTTGTTCTTCTCAGTAAAATAAAGGAATGAAAGTCAACTGAAGCCAGACTACCAGCAGCGATATTTGACATTTGATTCATGTATACTATTAGAAAAACTTCTTCGATACCTAGTGAGGATTGACTTGGCAAGGGAAGCAAGAATGTGCATTTGGATTCTATTACCAGAGTTCTGATGAAATATAATGAGGAGCTACAGAGGACATAGCAAGAAGGGAGAACATGGGGAAAGGTGTTTACATTCTCTTAGACAATAGATAGCTTCAGAATCTCAAGCCAGAGCCCAGGAGCACAGTGGTGCTACTCACAAAAATCCAACAAGGCAGGGCAGTGCTTTTCTAAGCTTTTAAGCCAACACAATGGTCACGTAATTATTGGTCAACAAAAGAAAAACTCCTGGCCTCAGATAGAGAAGTAGTCTATACTAGGGAAAAAATGCAAACAAAATATTATAAAGATTCTTACTCATCATTTTGAAGACCAACATATCGGGGACTGGGCACAAGCATGACTCTAACATTTTCTAGTTTTCCCTTCACGATATGCATAAACTGATCAAGGTGGCTGGATGGTGGCTTTGTAGTGTATGTTAAAAAAGCATCATCAAAATTAATACAGAGAGTCTGTGGTTGGTAATGATTCCCAAATGCCAAACGACCCTAAAGAGAAAGACAAAAAAAAAAAAAAAAAAAAAAAAAACCTAAATGTTAACACTCAAAGACTTATCTGGCATGAAGTACATATATTACTTTCTCAAATTTGTCCAAAACAATCTGCTCTCCCAATCCAAACTACTCAGCAGTTTTTATTATCTACAGAAATTAACCTGGAATATAAAACAAACTTTAATGATTCTGTATTCAAATGATTCTATTTGTCATATGGTGATGCTGGAGTAGTAAATTACAGTTCTTAAATACTTATGAATATCTGACCATTAAGACCTAATAAATTTGTGCTGAAAATAGAGAGCTATTTTAAAATTCACTTTCACACTTCACTACTTGTATGAAATTACTGTAATTTTCTAAGTGAAAACTATGGCTGCAAATATAACAAATAAAAATCCTGTGTTATTAACACATACTTTCTAATGTATTTTTACTTACTGTGCTCACGTTGACCTTTATGACTGGAATAAGAGACCTCCATGAAGATGAGGGATCTTGAGATTCTGTTCTTACTTTAACTCTAAAAGGGAAAAAAGTTAGGTTAAGTTAAAATAAACATCTTTTGAGGAAAAAGGACAGAAACTGCCCAAAGGCATTCTGGTTTCCCATTTAAGTTACAAAGGTATACAAACTGTGAAACTTTTGAAAACCAGCTATGTTTTCATAAACAAGTCTAACTAATAAAAAAAGCTAGAAGAAACAAAATAATGACTCAAGTGAATAGCTAGGCATTTCCATTTTCTTCTCTCTCCTGACCAAAAGCAAAAAAAAAAAAAAAAAAAAAAGAAGAAGAAGAAGAAATATAGTGAAATCACTTAATGGGAATGATTAAAGAGAAAAACTAACATCCCAAAGCACAGCTCTAGTCATTAGCTAGAGCTCACTAAGCCACAGAAATACCTTGTGCTAATAGTTTTAATAGTGAAAATAACATAGGAGAGAAGGAGAAATAAAGTATATGGGACACACATGATACTTTTAAAAACAAAATCCTATGAAGGTAAAATGTCAAATTAAATGCAGAATAAATGTAAACTCTCAGTAATCTAAATAGTGTACAGTAGATGTATAATTTAACAAGTGGTGCTTTTTCAAATAGGAAAAATCTAAATATTAAAACTAAATTAAATATTAATCCTTTAGCATAAGTCCAACTTGTTTCATTTCTATAATCCAAACAAGAGATTCTTTGGAGAGTTTGGTAAATAATTACTATTATTTTCATTACAGTAATCCCCTGTACATAAATTTAAACATATAGGTATTGGTTTTTTATTCTTTTTGTAACATTTATGTGTAAATATATATTATTATTATCTTATTATTTTGACATTTTGACATTGCATATAAGAAGGGTTGAGAGACAAACAGTTCCTATTAAATGAATATAATGATTAATTGAAATACTATATATAAAAAACAAACACCAATAAGTATTATTGATCATTTTCTACCTTGATTTATCTCTGGACAAGTAAAATTCCCTTCATTAGACTGACAGCACTACAATAAGTAGTCAAAAGATATTAACGGTTTCAAAAAGAAGTATTGTAAAGTATTCATAACTGCATTATGGAATGCTCCAAATTCCTAATAATAAGAAAAGTGCAAATCAAAACAACCCTGAGATTTCACCATATGCTGCAAATTTGCAAGGATGACAAAAAAAAAAAAAAAAAAAAAAACAGTAATAGTTAGAAGGTTGTACAAAGACAATGATACTTTGCTGGTACAGCTATGAAATAGGACAACCATTTGGGGATGCCATTTAGAATTCTGCAAGTAAAGTGATTAAACATCTATACCCTTTGAACCAGAGACTCTGTTTTTGGGCTTCTATCTTAAGGAAGCCCTGACTGATAAAAAGAAAGTCTCCATATTCTCAAAATATTTATACCAGCACTTTTTGTGAGAATCTAAAGTAACAAAATTATAAACTTGAATGTAAAGATATGAAAGGACACTCCCAACTCATCCCATTGAGGTGATGGGAGGTTAACATTTTTACTCATCACACACTTCTACACTTTTTCATTTGTGTTGTTTTTTTCCCCTCTCAAAAAAAAAAAAAAAAAAAAAATACTATGTGTTACATGGAATGGCACTCTAGAATAGATGTAGGGAGATACTTGGGATAATTATAGTGATATAAGAAGCAGAAAATATCAATAAAAACATTTTTTAAAGAAAATATAAATAATTAAATTAAGAAAAAATTATAAATTAAGAATAAAAAAGAAAATTTATTATATTAAAAATTATAAATAGTAGTTTACTGAGATAGCTACACTTTTCTATGTGACATATCCACTATAGTAGTATAAGAATTAAATTTGAAAAAACAGAGCCTTAGTTTCTTCATCTATAAAATGAAGGATTTAAATGACATGACCACTAAGAACCTATCCATTCTAAATCCTAAATGTTGATGACAGTACAAGGTACGGCAAAATACATTATCAAAACATTTACCTATAATTTAAGGGTAGAACTGCAGGCCCTAACAAACTCAGGAGTATCAATAATGCTTTATCTTTAAAAATCACATTATGTATTCTTCATTTATCAATCAATCAATCAATAAGTACCTATTTAATGCACATGCATTTAATCAATGCACTGACCATAATCCCAGATAAACTATTATAGAATAGCTTTAAACTTAACAATTGACTGAGACTTCATCTAGAATCACAAAGAATTGGGAGCAGAGATGGAAAGAGAAACGTGGAAATGAGAAAAATTAAAAGGTCAAAACGTAAAGAAAAATCTCATGTTCAGGACAAATTTACAAGGACCACTATTAATTTATAAAACTGTTTTACTTAAGTCAATGTAATATTATATTCAATTTATATTAGTTTCAGACCATATAGTCTAGACGTACTTTAAAACATAAAGTATAAAATTTTAATAGATAGAAACATATTAAATGGAAACTCAATGATATTCTGTGATAAAAGCATTGAAGATTAATAAAAATTTTTTTTAAATTTAAAAACACCTTTCAATGTTGGACCGTGTCCTCTCTCTCCCATTCTCCAGCACTCTTTCACTATCTTTTTTGGATGGAATTATGGTTGGCTCCAAACCAAATAATTCTTGAAGTTGTCCATAAAGATCAGAACGATTGTAGACGTGAAATTCAAAGTCATTAACTGTGATGTACAATCTAGTCTCCGCCTTTGGATCTGTAGAGAGCACAAAAGTGTATTTGAAGTAAACTTTTCAGTCAAGTGCCTTTTTTCACAGTTTACTTATAGTTGGGGTTTACTTATAGCTGGTGTAGTTGGAAAACTGGCCTTAGGTTCAAGAAGCCATCAAAATTCAAATCCCACTTCTGATAAACTGGTTGTAAGAAAACAGACTAGAACATAACCATTTACCCACTCTAGACTCTCTAAGACTATAAATTCTAAAAGTTGTCAATATGCATAGGTAAAATTCAATTAAATTATAGGTCCAATCCAAGAAATGAATAAAAAATGTACATTTACACCCATAACCCATACATAGACATTAACAACCCACATTTCTCCTGTGTGTTAGGATTTACAAAGCATTTCCTTCATAATCCTATATTATCCCATTTAAAGGAAAATGAGAAATTAATTGATGCACAAGAAGCTAAGTGATTTGTCCATTGTCACTAGTATATAGGGGCCAGAGCTGAACTTCAAACCCAGTACTTCTAACTAAGGTCAAGGAAATTCTTCACATTTACAAATAAGATTCTTTAAAAGTCAGCAAGAAAGAAAACAGTTATCATTAAATATTGGCATAACAAAACTATTAAATGTTCATATATTTTCCCTAGTCTGGTTACTGGATGACCTAAAGGTTTATGGATTTGTACTAAAACAAAAATTATGAATCCACATTTATGGGATTTGCAAAATAACAAAAATTAAACAAAAATTGACTTGTTATTTCTCATAATGTGATCTGCATTTCCATCCTAACAGTTGCTTTATATTAGGACTAACTTTTCATTAAAACATACACACACACACAAATACATAAAAAATTTTTTTTGTTATTTTCCATTTCTTTCTTTGTGACAAAAAAAAAATTAAACATATTATACAGTTAATCCCCCACAACATTGCCATGGGAAAAAGATGTTTTATAATCTCTTTACAGGACATTTTACTAGTTTCCCATTATGCAGAATTTCCTTTGGATAATGTCTTCATTTACACTGTGGTAATACATTGTGCATTGTTCTCCTGATTCAGCATTAATTCTTACAAATCTGCCAAATTTCTCCAAAATCCTCATATTACTGTACAGTAATATTCCATTAGGTTCATGTACAACTTTTTTCAACCATTCGATCAAAGAAAACCCACCTAATTTCCATCTCTTGGCTACCACACAAAGACATGGATAATTCAATCACGTTTCTTGCATTATTTCACTATTATATTCAGAAAGTTTAAAGCACTTCATAGATCTATCAACAGTGCATTGGTGTGGTGTGCCTATCTAAGGCTCTCAAGTATTGACTCTCGCTATATTTTTTTGCCAACTTGAATAGAGCAAGGTGAAACCTCATACTTAATTCTGCAAACTCAGAATCATCTCATGTTTTAAAGAAAGGCCCTTTTGCATTTAATCAAATCAATGGCAATAATAAAAAGAGTCAGTTGGCTTCAAGTGTTACCTTGGACACCCATATTGTAAAAAAATTCCTTCACCTTTAGTGTACCAGGTAACTCTCTAAGACTCCTAAGGTACAGATCAAGTTCTGACTTTCTAACTGAAGGTCTTGGTACAAAGGAAATCACAGATTGGGTCTAAAGTGTGTATGTATGTATAGGGAAAATTAATCATTTTGCTATACTAATATCTGTTTCTTTTAAGAAAATGTTTTATCCCAAAGCACACATCAATGTAGATAATTGCATAATACATGTTCCAAACATCACTGCAAAGATAAATCACTCTGCAAGATTTAAGAACTCTGATCAATGTAATTTTCAACTACAAGTCGAGAAGACTGATGATTATTCATACCACTCACCTCCTAACAGAGAAGTAAAGAATTCAGGATGCAGGATGAGATAGAGATTTGAGGGAATGATCTATGTGGGATTTGTTTTGCTTGATATACATATTGCAATAGTTTTATGAGTTGAAGAGCTATACATATTTAGTGCTCTCTGAAATCTAACTGTAAGAAATCAATGACATCCAATGAACATTTCAATTGGAAAGTATTATCCAATGCCCTGTTTGTCAATGTAGTAGACTGAAATAAAAATCCAAGAGCTATTTATTAAGATATACTCCCTTTAAAAGCCTACCAATTTCTGACCAAATAATTCAAAATCTTCTCAAGTTGATATAGAAGCTAAAAGAAATTTTTCATTGGTCTATCATTTTCAGTGCATCTCTTCATGATCCCTTTTGGGGGTTTTCTTGGCAAAGATACTACATTGGTTTGCCATTTCCTTCTCCAGTTCACTTTATAGATGAGGAAATTAAGACAAAGAGATTAAGGGACTTGCCCAGGGTCACCCAGCTAGAAAGTATCTGAAGCAAGATTTGAATTCAGAAAGAGAAGACTGCCTGCACTCTATTCACTATACTATATAGCTGTCCCTATGACAGAAAATGACAAATAGTAAATTCAAAACAGAAATTTCATTTTTAGTCAATATATTGCAAATGACAACCAATGAAAATCAAATAGGGGAAAAAAACTTACAAGTTTTTTTTAGGCACAAGTGACTCAATACCCATAATGGCATTTAAAGTTTTACTTTTTTTTATTATCTCAATTGATTTTCATATTATCATCCTCATTTTATGGACAATTCAGACAGCAATTAAGTACTTTATCCAGACTTACATGGTTACTAAGTGTCAGAGTTTAGATTTGAACTCTGGGGTCCTGGCTCAAAGTCCAGGGGTCTGGGGAGGGAGAACAGAAGTGGGGACAGAAGGAGCAAAATGTCTGGAGATGTGGTTCAGAGGGTACTATTCCAGTGAATTGGCAGGGCAAATGATCAAGATGTTTGAGATGGATAGTGATTTACAGGAGGTAGCACTAGAAGTCTGAGAGATCAGCAAAGACCACATAGGAGGTGGTACTCCTCCAAATCAAAGAACAAAGATGCTCTGAAGTAGTCTTGAATCATTGTAATAGTTGAGAATAGCAAAGCTATTCACAGATGATCATCCTATAACTTTGCTATTACTATGAAACCAATACATTTCACTTTGCTTTTAGTTCATGGAGGACTTTCCAGGTTTTTCTGATAGTATCCTCCTTATTATTTCCCATAGATTAATATTTCTTTGTAATCATATTCAACTATTTATTCAGCCATTCTCCAATTAATGGTCATCCCCTTAATTTCCAATTCTTTGCCTGAGGAAAGAGGTACTATAAATATTTTTATACATATAGGTGCTTTTTCTTTTTTTTCCTCATCTCTTTTGGGATTTATGTCTAGTAGTGATTTTCTTAGATCAAAGAATATGCATTATCATATATCAATTTGTGAATGGCTTTTTAAAAATAAGATTGACTCAGTTTCCTCTACATTTAAGAAATAAGACTTTCTTATCAAACTGTGCATACCCTTTGACCTAGCAGTGTTACTACTGGGCTTATATTCCAAAGAGATCTTAAAGAAGGGAAAGGGACCTGTATGTGCCAAAATGTTTGTGGCAACCCTCTTTATAGTGGCCAGAAACTGGAGAGTACGTGGATGCCCATCAATTGGAGAATGGCTGAATAAATTGTGATATATGAATATTATGGAATATTATTGTTCTGTAAGAAATGACCAGCAGGATGATTTCAGAAAGTCCTGGAGAGACTTGCATGAACTGATGCTGAGTGAAATGAGCAGGACCAGGGGATCGTTGTGTACTTCAATAACAATACTGTATGATGATCAAATCTGATGGATGTGGCCATTTTCAACAATGAGATAGATGAACCAGATCAGTTCCAATAGAGCAGTAATGAACTGAACCAGCTACACCAGCGGGAGAACTCTAGGAGATCACTATGAACCACTGCATGGAATTCCCAATTTCTCTAATTTTGTCAGCCTGCATTTTGGATTTCCTTCACAGGCTAATTGTACACTATTTCAAAGTCCAATTATTTTTGCACAGCAAAACAACTGTTTGGACGTGTATACATATATTGTATTTAATTTATACTTTAACATATTTAACATGTATTGGTCAACCTGCCATCTGGGGGTGGGGGGGAAGGAAGGAAAAGTTGGAACAAAAGGTTTGTCAATTGTCAATGTTGTAAAATTACCCATGCATACATCTGGTAAATAAAAACTATAAAAAAAAAGAAAGAAAGAAAGAAAGAAAGAAAGAAAGAAACAAGATTTTCATCAAACTTGCTTCAAAATTCTTTCCCAATTACTATAAACTTTATTTCCCCCATTTATTCTATTCTTTCCTTTCATTGTGTTCTTCCTCAAAAGTGTTGACCAATGGGTCAGAATGGATATGACTGGATCAGATGTGCCCCCAATGTGCCCTCTCTTCTACCAGCCTCCCCACTTCTTGTATTTCCTTCCCCTTCTACTTTCCTGCAGGATAAGATAGTTTTCTTTATCCATATTAAGCTATGTATATTATTTCCTCTTTGAGCCAATTCTGATGAGAATAAGGTTCACTCAGTTTTCCTCCCCTCCCCTGTAAAAGCTTTTCTTTGCCTCTTCTAGCAGATAATTTTCACCATTCTACCTTTCCCTTTCTCCCACAACATTCCTCTCACCACTTCATTTTATTTTTTAGATATTATCCCTTCATATTCAATGCACACCTGTGCCCTCTATCTCTTTACATTTTATTAATAATTCCCTTATGATTTCCCTTTGCTGATTACCTCCTCAAGCTTCTCCTGAGTCCTGTATTTGAAAATCAAATTTTCTATTTAGCTCTGGTCTTTTCATCACAAATACTTGAAAATCCTCTTTTTCATTCAAGGTCCACCTTTTCCCCTAAAGAATTATACTCAAGTTTTGTGGGTAGCTGATTCTTTATTCTAACCCTTGCTCTCCAGAACAGCATATTCCAAAAGCTCTCATCCTTTAATGTAGAAGCTACAAGGATCTTGTATTATCCTGATTCTGGGAGTTTGAGGATTTGACTATAATATTCCTGGGAGTTTTCATTTTGGGATCTCCTTAAAGAAATCATTGGTTGATTCTTTCAATTTCTATTTTACCTCCTGGTAATGTCAAAAACTATTTTCGTGATAATTTCTTGAAAGATCATGTCCAGGCTCTTTTTTAATTTTTTTTTTTTTTGGGGGGTGGGGATCATGGCTTTCAGATAGATAATTTTGAAATTATCTCTTCTGGATCTATTTCCAGGTCAATTTTTTTTTTCAATGAGATATTTTGCATTTTCCCCTATTTTTCATTCTTTTGACTTCATTTTATTGTATTGTAATTTCTCATAAAGTCATTAGCTTCCATTTGCTCAATTCTAATTTTTAAGGAATTATTTTCTGCTTTGTAAAGCATTTTTCTCCATTATCATTTTGTATTTTCTTTTGCATCACTCTCATCGCTCTTCCCAATTTTTCCTCTATCTCTCTTATCTGATTTTCAAAATCCTTTCTGAGCTTTTCCATGACCTAAGACCAATTTTTATTTTTCATGATAGCTTTGGATGTAGCAGCTTTGACTCCTACTTCTAAGTGTGAATTTTAATCTTGTCACCATAACTTTCTATGGTCAGAATCTTTTTTCTGTTGTTTTTCATTTTCCCAGCCTATTACTTGGCTTTATGTTTTGTTAAAGTAGGGCTATTTCCAGGGTAGAAGGTGCAAAATCCCAAGCTGTTCTCAGAAATCCTACTAGTAACCTGTACTGTGAGCCAACATTGCTACCCAGATCTGAATATGGACAAAGCAAGAGAGTCCTGTGACAGAACCAGCAAAGAGGCCCCCTGACCAGCTGTCTCCCCCCGCCTCCACCCCATAAGCTATGATCTCTAGAGCTTTGGCTATTGCTACCTGTTTCTGCTGCCACTGTTTTTGATTCAATGGCTCCCAAAGCCCAATTATAGTTTGCTGGTGCCCCTCTTGCATCCTAGTACACCAAAAGTTTCCTGCTGAATTGTCCTTGGCCTTGGTGGGATGAGAGGTCTGGAGATCCCTGCCACTGCTGCCAGTTTAAAGGTCCATTGCCTGGGTTATGCTGGCCCAGCCTGCATTGTAATTGCACTCCAGACCAACCCAAATGCAACAGATTCCCTCCTGCCAATCTTTCAAGGCTGTCTTTTTATGGGTTCTGACACTCTAAAATTTGTTTAGAGTCATTATTTAAAGGTATTTAGAAAAATCTGTGGGAGAACTTGGGCAAGTTCCTACCTTCACTCCACTATCTTCTTGAAAATATTTTCAAAAAAAGTGTGATATTTTTAAAAGAAAACGTTTTGGTGGCAGCTTGGTGTGTCAACATCTTTCTTATTTTGTGAGAAGCAGCTACTGTTCATTTCTCTGATATGCTAGGAAAGGAAAGGAGAATAAGGAGAGCAATAAAAGGGAGAGGGGCTGTCTTGTACATAGTTAATCAATGTCAAAGAAATCAGAATTGCTTATAGTTGTGTTTCCCTCCTGCTTGGGAATCTGGAAAGTATAAGGGCAGCAACTTGCATTATGATCTATGGAAATATCCCAATCTACTATTTCAGGAATTATTTCCATAAAGCAAACAAATGACATTAAATCCTCACGTTCAGCCTCTGACACTTCCTAGTTGTGTAACCCTAATCAAATCAGTTAGCCTGTCAACCTCAATTTCCTTAATTGTAAAAATGAGAATAGCAGCATCAACTGCACAGAGCTGTTATGAAGACCAAATGAGACAATATTTGTAAAGCATTCACACAAGTAGGTGCTATGTAAATGCCAATTTCCCTTACGTAAAAGAAACTTCTCACTCTGAAAAAAACATGCAATGTAAATATGGTCTTAGAAACACATATTAAAGCTGATATTCTTTGCAATTTTATGCTAATCATATTCAAATGGATCACTGGGAATTCCTCTCAGGGAGATATATCCCATGTTATTGGCTTTTGCTTATTTCCTCCCACAAGGGGTCTACTCAAAATACTGGCAGCCTCCCATTTCTCCTGGCCTTTTCTGAATTTCCTTCACCTTCAACTATCCAATAAAAATAGAAAGCATATAATCTATATTCACACACACATTTAACCTATGTGGTAGTAAGGAGTGGGTGGGAAATCAAGGCACGTTATTTATATTTCTCCTTAAATAAATAAGGAAAGATATCTGCCTCATTACAGAGTTCTTAAAAACAGCAAAGAATGTACATTAATTCATTCATACTGTTCTGTATCTGTTTTTTTAATTAATATTTCCATACGTAACCCAATGTAAACCACTCCAATATCCTTAAATTTAAAAACTGATAATTCAAAGTATGTCATGGAATAGGACTGAATATATATTTTTTTAAAATGGTAAAACTCACCATGTTGCTTCTGTTTGGGGTTATACATTTTCCACCACCGAAAAATGATAAATCCATCTTGAATTCTGAATAAGATAAATTACAAACATATAAATATGTACACACATGTACACATATATACACAACACCCCAGCTTTGTACCTAAATATAATCCACAATTAGCTGTGCCAATAGACAATACTAACCCAAATTTATCTAAACTACATATGGCCTTTATATACAAACTATCAATAAGGGGAGGTCCCTTCTCCTCCTATTCCCCTCCCATCAGCAGGCCTTGCCATCCTCTGTTCAATCTGCCCTGACTCTTCCACCAATCATCCCCAGTCTTATCACCTCTATGACTCATCTCTGTTTCTCATTCAGTCCCAGAATTGGGGAACAGAAATTTGGCAAACATTATAGGGAAAAGATGCTGTAGGGCAGGGAGAAGGATGGGACATATATGTTTTACTAATGCCTATTGACTTTGCCTACTATTGTTCTCACAGCCCCAGCATCTCGACTTCTAGATTATCAGGCATTTAGGGGTGAAGTGGAAGGGGAAGGTGGGTTACTCTGAGTTTCCCTTAGATGGTAAAAGAAAAGTGAGAAGAGAAAGGAAGATGACAAACTCATTCCCTACAAGCTCCCAAGACTTTTCCTCACGTTGCCAGTTTTCCTTCCCTTAATAAGCTAGAAGTCCAAGCTCCTCCAAAATCTTCATCTCTACCCTCACCAATGACTTCTCTACTACAGAACCTTCCATGTGCAAATAACCCCACTTCCAATGCCAGGAAAGGGAGGCACAAATTTCTCATCCTGTTACTAAAGCTGCAGTGGTGTAAGATGATGACAAGAAATATAATATATTCCTAAAATACCAAAAATCAAGTCTGACATGATTTTTCAAAAAAAAAAAAATTGATATGATTTTGTGATCCCCTGACTTTGGGGGGGAGGGGAGAGGAGAAGGAGAGAGGACTTCTGTTCTAACAGTAAGTCAGTATATCCTAAATGTTCTAACTTTGGAATCTGCCTCCCATACCCAATCTGTCTGATTCTGACCACTCCTTAGTAAGATAGCTTCTGGGGAAACTCCCACAGATCAAACTCCTGGAACAATAGTAAATAGACCACTCTTCAAATCATTGCTGACGTAATTTTGTCAGTAATAATTTGGTCAAAAGAACCAAATTCTGCAGACCACTCCTTCCTACCTATGAGCCATGGAATATGATTGAAAGTGGTATAAATATATTTCCTAGCTTCTGTTTCTCTGCTGAATTCCCTTATAATTTAATCCACTTGTAATGGCATTACAATTACAATAAAACTTTGCCCCTTGACTGGGTTCAAGCCTGCAAAATCTTTTGAGACACTTCATGACACCGGTTTGGGAGCCTAAACTTTTGAGTCTCCCCTTCCCAAACTTGTTATAAATGGTAGTTATATTCTACATTCTAACTAACATTGTAATCAAAACACATTATAGGTTCAAACAGACTTTTTTGTGCCACTGATCTGAGAACCTAATAAGAATGAGAATATTGTTAAAGAAAATGTCTTGCAACTCTTAAACAAGCTTCTGGTTGGACACAGCCTGGCATCATGCTAGCTGTGTGAATTTCACAAAGCTGTATCACCTCTTTGGGTACCAAGAAATGTTCAAAGAGTTTCCTTATTCCTTCGGGGATGGGCTGTTGTGAGTAGCAATAGAGGGGTCTCCAACCCTATGTAAGGATGATGATGATAAGTCTAATAGAAAGAAGAGTTTTTATAAGTTTTTTTTTAATTAACAGAATGGGGACTCCACAAAAAGTCAATGTGATTTCTAAATGAATATCCATGAAAGTTTTGATGAAAATTTTGAAAGTTTGATGAAAAAAGAAAAAATGGTGCTTTCTAATAGCACCAATTTTCTAATGGTGCTATTGAGAAGCAGAATGAGTTGCTTTAGGAGGTTTAAGGAAAATGGTTCAGGTGTGTTATAGAGCATTCTTGTCCAGGTATAACTGGGACTATATGACCTCTGAGGTCCATTGCAATATTTTCTGCAAATGGGATGTTGTGAGTTTAAGCTTAAAAGTATTGAAGATTCCCCAAATATGTACTCATTCTGATTTTCAGATCAATAAAATTTTACTTTTTATATTAAAATTATCTTGGTTTATAGATACCTGGAAGCCCTAGAAACTGAAATTTTATATGTATACAAGAATATTTAAGTCTTAAGATTTAGTCAAGAACATAATGATGTGAATCAATTTGTCTGATAAATATATCATTATTAATAAAACAATGAAACAAGGTACAAATTTATCAGCTAGGAATTTGCATCAAGTCATTATTCATTTGTACAAGTTAAAAAATTTTTTCTCACCTAACAGACATATCCTCAGTGATGTAATAGATTTCTCGAACCATCACTTTTCCAGAAAGGACAGAAAAAGAAAACGAACCTGTTGGAAGAAAAAGGCCAGAAGAGTCATCTTTTAGATGTAATTTCATTATGAGAGCTATCCAAAAAAACATTAAGAACTTTCAAAATAAATTATTTAATTTCTTTATTAGTTCATCATCTTTCCTATTTTACTAAAGTTGAAAAATAGTAAAAATCTCACTAATTCAGAGCAAATGAAAATGCAAGTTTTAATTATTGTAAAAACAAAGTTAATTTTCAAAGAGATTAAAATGTATTACTTCCTCAAGTATTTATAGAAATTAGAAGTTTTATTAAGTAAGAATGTCCTTTCATAAAAATTTTTTATAACCAAACTTGCTTAAGATAAGAGGAAAGCACACCAAAGTTAGGTGTCAGTAATAATCTGGTCAAGAGAACCAAATTCTGGAGACCATTCCTTCCAACCTATAAGCCATAGAATTAGCATATCTATGATTGAAAGCTGTATAAATGTATCTCCTAGCTCAAGGCATGTTCCATTCCTGCTCTCCCATTAAGTTGATGTGTGACTGTGGGCATGTATGTCATATCAGCTCTAGGATTCTCAGCTTCTATATCTCTAAAATACAGTCAGACAATTCCCAATATTCCTTTGAGCTTTCAAATTCTATCATCTAAGTAATATTGCCCTTCTCAATTAGACTATGACATTGTACATTAAATGTCCATTTCCAAAGTGAAGATAAGGATGTGTTTCTTTGAAGTGTTTCTTTTCACTTCCAATCCAGTTATATCATCATCTTTATTTTCTACAGAATGATGCATAGGAAATTAAAGTTAAGACAAGAATTATATCAAATTCAGAATTATCAAAACCTAATTGAGGCTTAAGAAATCAATAATCTGGGATTTAGAATGTGCTTCTAAATGATTTTTTTTTTAAAAAGACAGAGACCCTCACATACTTTTAAACCTCACCAATTCATAATTTCTTTGGTATGAATATTTAGACCACCAAAGATCTCAATGGCTCTACAACTTATACTACTATTTATCAGGCCCTCTGCCTGCTTCTTTCAGGTACAACAAAGAACAATATGGTTCTACTCCAATGATTGATGTAGAAGCTGAAGAATATACAATCACTACTAAGAAATATGCTGCGTAGGAAAAACTCCGTAAAGCAGATGAACCATTATGAAATATAACTTTCAGAACAAATGTAAAGAAATATGTTTCCCCCCCCTCTGAGGCTGGGGTTAAGTGACTTGCCCAGGGTCACACAGCTAGGAAGTGTTAAGTGTCTAAGACCACATTTGAACTTGGGTCCTCCTGAATTCAGGGCTGGTGCTCTATCCACTGTGCCACCTAGCTGCCCCAGAAATATGGTTTTATCAAATACACTTTTGAGTTGGGGAAAAGAGTAGAACAAAGAGATTAAGGAATCAAATTTAAAGTGAGAAGGGGTCATGTAGACCAACCCCTTCATTTTATAGACAAGGAAAGGGGACATTGAGAAATTAACTGACTTACCAGATTGAAAGAGATAGACAATTCAGGAAGAACTTACCAATATGGATGTAGCCATTCTTGTACCATCTGTTAAGAACTAACGTTAAGATAAGTCCAACATTCCGGGAATTATAATAAGTGAGATATATAATCCACCCACAGGACAAAATTGTAGCTGTTAAGAAAAAATGAACAAGTTTTTCATGCATTTTTGTTTGTTATCTTCAACTGTACATGGCAAATTAAGGAGGAAAAAATTTAAAAGAATGGCAATTCAATTTATTTCTACCATAGTCGTCATTCACATGTAATTTAGTAAATGGGACTTTTGAACCATATGGTAATTTTGGCTTGTCTATTTCTTTTCCTTTCCTTCAAAGATTAGTCAGTAAAGGCAAAAAGCTAAGAGCAAATAGTTCTGAGCAGCCATGGGACAGTGTCCTCTCTCTGACCCTCACTTTCCTTTTTCTTCCTCAGCAGTTTCTGCCCCGGCCCATGAGAACAACATGTCTTCCTCCTTTCTTCTGCATGCAATCACACACCTAGATTCCAGATTCAATTCCAAAGAAGTTCTTCTCAACTAGGCCTTCACCATTAAAAAAACAAACCAACAAATAAAAAAAAAAACTTCTCATGATATTTAATCAACAGTCTGTATCACAAAATGGATAGAAATAAGAGCAACTTCAGTCTAATTAGAAACTTACTATATTAAATATAGGTTGCCTTGTACTTGAAACTTTGTGGCTAATTAGCTAATAACCTACTTTTAATGAAATGTCATAGAACAAAAGAGTAAAAGTGATGTTCTACTGTGACTTCTTCAGTGAAAATATAGTTCATAAATACTCACATCTGTGATGTCTTGAAACACAAAATCACAGAATTTTACAACTGGAGAAGACTTCAGCAAGCATCTGGACCAGAGGCCAGCAAACTATGACATGTGAGCCAAATCTTCCTGCCATTTTTTTTTATGATGCATAAATTAAAAGTGGTTTTCAGATTTTAATATAAAATTTTACATGATAATGATTTTTTAAAAAATATTGTTAACATTATTAAATCATGAGTTCCTTAAGAGCAAGGTCCATTTTTTTTTTTTGGTATTTGTATCATCAGCACTTAGTACAATGCCTGGCAAACAGTAGGTACTTTTAAAATATTTACTGACCAGCAGAGATTTTTCTCCCCGTTTCCCACTAACTATACTATTTTTGGACATCTTTTGATTTCTCCACCATGCATTCCTTCCCTAGGAAAATCTCATTATCCTGCAAGACTGAATCTGCCTACTCGTCACATCTCCTCAGTATCCTACCTTTGATTGGAGGATTTCTATTTAAAGAGGGGGCTTTGTAATTTTCCTTCCCATTTCCCACCAGTTACAAGGATTTTTAAAACATCTTTGGAACTCTGCATCATGCCCTTTCTTTACCCCATCCTCATCTTTGCTTCCTTTTTTGTGTTATCTATACTACATTAGATTATACACTTCCTGAATGGAGGGAATATCTTTGTTTTAGGAGTTTAATAAATGTCTATTGAATGACTGACTTAAATATGAGGAGAAAGGAAAATGGTCAGGGAATCATGCTTTAACTTAGACAATCAGCTAATGAATCACAGGCATTCACATATGAGAGCCAATGGATGGTAGGTAGACCGACTTGTCTTTCCCAGCAGCAATAGTAATGCTGATTTGATTATCACTCTATTAAATACTATTATATTAATAACATTTATGGCTCCTATGATACCACATTTCCATAAAATTATGTTTTTGCGAACTAACATAAGATATTATTAGCACAGGTATACCGGTGCCTATTATAATCTGAAGTGTCATAATACCTATATACATCTATGTCGTACATATATAGTATTTAATTGCCTTAACCTCCCCATTAACATTAAATAGAGGCAATGAGTAGTATATCATACATCATAGATAACCACATAAATGCTCTCTTCCAACCCTTTTCAGAACAATTCTTTGGCACTACTAGAGTTTTAGTCTTCTCAGAAAAGACATTCTCAAAAGAATTGAAATATATTTTCTCAAGCAATGATTTAGCTAAAAAAAATTTACAGCATCAAAATAGATGTGTTTTCCGCATTTAACAACTTATCTAAAACATGGTAAGACAGAATAAAAGTTTCACTTACCTACAAGAAGCCAAACTACATTGGAGTTATGCTCTGTTAGAAAATCTTCCAATTGAGTGATACTTGGAACAAAGCTATCATTTTTCCTTTGATCCATTGTGAGAATCAGCATCTAAGGCTAAAGGAATTCAAAGTCTTAAAATTGAGTAACACATAATGAATAAAACTGTCAGTGAAATCATGCAAGAAGAAAATGATAAACAGGTTAAATTGCATTTGATCACATTTTGCTTTTCACAATGAATAAATACCAAATGTGGAGTGAATACTAAAAAGAAAAAGGATATAAACAAAGAAAAGATTCTAAATGAAAGAAAAGAAACTAGTCTCTCTAAATAGATAGTATTTCTACTGCTAACCACCCTTCAGTCTTAGTTTAAATATAGCCTTAGGCAAATAATGTGTCAACTTCTGCAAAATATTTTTTGTTTAGACTACTCTCTTACAAAGCCACAAAACAGGATAACAAGTTGGATGGCAGTATTACCAATAGCATTAAGAAATAGTGATAGAATGCTTAATAGAGCTAATTATTTTAATCCTAATAAAACTGACCAAAAATAATCAGTTCAACAAACATTTATTAAGTTACTAAAACTACTATGTAAAATACTATGCTAGATGAAACAAAACTGATAATAAAACAAATCACCAAGTTTTGTTAATATTGAGATCTTTGGTCAAAGCGATATTCTGATATAATTTGAAATAAAGCATAGTTATGACTTGACATGAATTAGCTAGTTAAATTAGTGGTGAATCAAAATACAGAATTCAAAATTCTTATTTTTAGTATCATTAAAAGGGCGATTATTGTGGTGAGGAAAAAACACTGACTTTGGTGACCAAATTTTGAGTAGAGTCTTTACTCCATCAGATGCTAGGTTTGTAACTTTGAACAAGTTATTGAATATATCAAAGTATCTACTGATTGTCATTTAATCTCTCAGTTACTTCATCATAAAATGGGGGCTATTAACCTTTAGTACCAACCTTCTCAGACTGTGAGGTTTGAAGGCTCAGAAGGAGGAGAAAAAGGAGGAGGAAGAAGAGGAGAAGAAAGAAGACGAAGAGGAGAAAGGAGAAAAGGTAGGAAAATTCCTGTACTCCTCTATTTTTAAGAAAACTTCTAGGACTTCTCCATAACATATACTGCTTATTTTTAGATACTCATTTTATCATATTTTTAAAATCCTTCTGTTCCTATATTTTATAAGAGTTTTTAGCAACAATAAATGTGGTACTCTGTCAAAAACTTTTTTTCTGCATTTAATTCTCCATAATGAGGAAGTGTCAGATTTGTTTTTAACATGATTAATTAGGTTGGCTATTTTCTCAAAATTAAATATCCTTGTATCATTGGTATAAACCCAATTTATTCATTAATGATTTTGGCTTGAAGTTCTCATTCACTGTTTTACCTTTCCATAGCTTAGTTACTAAGACTAGAAAAGTGTTAACTTTGGTGTAAGCTGTACTTCCAAAGTTTGATAAAATTCTCTTGTGAATACATCAAGTCCAGTTCTTACCTCCACCCCCACCCCCCCACCCCCGTCTCTTTTGATCTTTTTTTAACAGCTAATTTTATTCCTTTTATTTAGTTTAGATTAAGATCTTTAGTTGGTATTCTTCTGTTAGACAGAATAGTATATATCTTTCAAAATTGTCTTTATATTGTTGTTATTGTCTCAATATTAGTTTTGCTATATAAAATGTTCTGATTCTATTTACCTCACTTTGCATCAAATTCACATAAGTCCTAGATTTTTTCTGAAGCCACTTGTATCATTTCTTATAGCACAATAGTATTCAGTACCTTTTTCTAATTGTTTTTTAAATTCCTGTCCATTATCTGCTCTTTCTCTTTTATTGATGGCAATGTTTAGAGATAACTTCTAAAATATTACTTTGGCTCATGTCAAAATTTTGTAATATTGTCTTACTATCACTATTTTTAATAAAAGCTATTGTTTCTATGATTTGTTTTTTGACCCATGGATTCTTTATGATTTATTTTGTTTTCAATTAATTTTTAATCTTTCCTTCAAAGGCCCTTTCATTTGTATTTCTGTAGTTGTAAGATTTTGTAAAAGTGCCATGCACAGCTAAGAAACAAGCATATTTCTTTCGATTCCCATTCAATATTCTCTACAGGTCTATTGTGCCTAACTTACTAAATTCTATTCAGGTCCTTCACTTTTTTGTTTCCTTTTTTTTTTAACACTGATCTAAATTTTAGTGGACAAACTAAGGTTCCCCACTACTACTCCCTATTTTTTCTCCCTAATGCTCATTTTATTTTTCCTTTAAGAATTTAGATGCTGCCCCATATATGTAGAGAATTTATATCAATTTGTTGTCTATTCAGCAAAATGTAGCTTCCCTGTTTATTTTAATTAGGTCTGTTTGCTATTATTTTATCTGAGATTATATTGCTACCTCTGCCTGTTTTACTTTAACTAAAACATAATGGATTCTGTTCCAGTACTTTATTTTAACCTTGTTTGAAGCTTTTTGTTTAAGGTTTGTTTCTTATAAACAACATATTGTTGGATTCTAGTTCCTAATATAAACTGCTATCTTTTGTTTTACAGATAAATTCATCACATTCATATCCACCACTGTGAGTGCTAACTGCATGTTTTTCCATCACTTCTCTTAAGTTTTTTTCTTCTGTTTCCTGACCCTGCTTTAAGAGTTTCTTTGGTTTCTGACTAATCCTTCCCTTAATCTACCCTCTTCTTTTTATTCTCCTTTCCCTCTTGAGTTTTTGTTGGCCAAATGTATTTTGGTATGCAAGTTACGTGCATGTGTACTCTTCTCTCCTTTGACCGGTTCAAATAAGAATGAGGTTCAAATGTATTGGTCTACCTGCCATCTTGGGGGGAGGAGGGGAAGGAGGGGAAAAATTAGAACAAAAGGTTTGGCAGTTGTCAATGTTGTAAAATTACCCATGCATATATCTGGTAAATAAAAACTATTAAAAAAAAAAAAAATGAGGTTCAAGTGAGACTTTCTCCAGCCAGCAGCCTGCTCCTTGTTGTATAGATTTCTACTTGTACTATGTTTATAGGAAATAATTGTCCCTATTCTCTCACCACTCCTTCTAATATATTCCTCCTACCCTTCCCTTTCCATTCTTCTTTTAAGAATCATTTGCAAGGGGCAACTAGGTGGCTCAGTAGGTACAGCACTGGAACTAAAATCAGAAGGACCTGAGTTCAAACTAAATAAATAAATAAATGAATAAATAAATAAATAAATAAATTAATAAATTTAAAAATACTATTTTATTGGATAAAGTACTCTTAAGTCATAACCTAGATCATTTTTTTATTATTTTATAATTATAATTTTTTGACAGTACATATGCATGAGTAATTTTTTTTTTTTTGCAACATTATCCCTTGTATTCTTTTTTCCAAATTTTCCCCTCTCTCCCTCTACTCCCTCCCCTAGATGACAGGCAATCCCATACATGTTAAATGTGTTACAGTATAACCTAGATACAATATATGTGTGTAAAACCAATTTTCTTGTTGCATGGTAAGAATTGGATTCCAAAGGTATAAGTAACCGGGGTAGAAAGATAGTAGTGCAAACAGTTTACATTCAATTCCCAGTGTTCCTTCTCTGGGTGTAGTTGTTTCTGTCCATCGTTGATCAACTGGAAGTGAACTGGATCTTCTTTATGTTGAAGATATCCACTTCCATCAGAATACGTCTTCATACAGTATTGTTGTTGAAGTGTATAGTGATCTTCTGGTTCTGCTCATTTCACTCAGCATCAATTCATGCAAATCTCTCCAACTTCTCTGTATTTATCCTGCTGTTCATTTCTTACAGAGCAATAATATTCCATAATGTTCATATACTATAATTTACCCAACCATTCTCCAATTGATGGACATCCATTCATTTTCCAGTTTCTAGCCACTACAAAAAGAGCTGCCACAAACATTCTGGCACATACAGGTCCCTTTCCCTTCTTTAGTATTTCTTTGGGATATAAGCCCAGTAGTAGTACTGCTGGGTCAAAAAGTATGCACAGTTTGCTAACTTTTAGGACATGTTTCCAAATTGCTCTCCAGATTCTTTCACAACTCCACCAACAATGCATCATTGTCACAGTTTTTTCCCACATCCCCTCCAACATTCATCATCATCTTTTCCTGTCATCTTAGCCAATCTGACAAGTGTGTAGTGGTGGTCTCTCAGAGTTGTCTTAATTTGCATTTCTCTGATCAGTAGTGATTTGGAACACTCTTTCATATGAGTGGATACTTTCAATTTCATCATCTGAAAATTGTCTGGTTATAATATCCTTTGACCATTTATCAATTGGAGAATGGTTTGATTTCTTATAAATTAAGAGTCAGTTCTCTATATATTTTGGAAATGAGGCCTTTATTATAACTTAGATCTTTTTGCCTTTTGTAGGAGTTTATTTCAAGTTCTTCACTCCTCTGAAATGGTACCTACTAAATCTTGTGTGATTCTGACTGTAGCGCCTTAGTACAGACTCTTTGCTGGGTGCTTGTGATATTTTTGCTTTGGGCCTAGGAGCTCTGAATTTGGGCAATAATATTACTGGGAATTTTCATTTAGGACTTTTTCAGGTTATTGGAGATTCTTTCCATTTCTATTTTGCCATCTGGTTCTAAGAGATATGGGAAGTTTTCTTTCATAACTTTTTGAAAAAGGATGACTACACTCCTTTGTTAGTTGTGAATTTACAAGTAAAATTCAATGATTCTTTAATTATCTTTCCTTTATAATCTCCAGGTCAGCTGTTTTTGCTATTTGTTTAAATTGATTATTAAAATTCTGATGTCTTATGGCATCATTAGCTTCTATTTGGTCAATTATATGTCTTCCTGGTAAGATTTCTTATCTTTTGTTTCAAGCTGCTAGATCTTTTTTTCCTTTAGAAAACATTCTTTGTTATAAGACATGGTTCTCTGGGAGGGCTAATGGAAATGCAGGTGGCAATGCAAGCAAAGTATAAACAAGAAATTAAATATATATATATATATATATATATATATATATATATATATATATATATATATATATATATAGAGATGGATGGATAGATGGATGGATATATTTTCCCTTAAAAGAACAGTGGATGAGAGCCCCTAGCTTGGACTTTAGCTAATCTGTGGCATGACTAGGCATATCACTCCTTTTGGATGTCACTTTCTTCATTCAAAAAATAAGGAATTTAATCCAGCCAAGCAATTATCTTCCAAATATTTAAACATTCTATTGTTAAAGGACTGTACAGAACTACAGAAACTTAAAATCTGAATTCTTAAAATTAAACAAGTAAACTAAATTAAAAAATTAAACAATAAAAAATCATTTTCTAAATATTTTAAAGCCAATTAAATTAAAATTTTAAAATATTATACCTAATAACAGTCAGTAGACTGAAAAAAAAAAAAGCAACTAAGAACATTACCACCAACTTAAATACTTTTCAAATATACAGAACTTTTATGTGTTCTCATTACACAGATTAAGGTTGTCTTCATTAAGAGTATTAATAGGAAACAAGGAGGCTTTTATAAGCAATGTAAGAGGGAACAAGGAGGCTTTTGCAAGCAATTGATAACAATGGACCACATCTTTACTATTCCACAAATGACTTATAGATGTAAAGAAAACAAGATCCCACTGTACTTGTTTGTTGATTATGAAAAAGCATTTGATTTAGTAGAACAAAACACCTACATTAAGAGTCTCTTCCAATAAGAAATCTCATATCTATATGACAGCAAAACCATTTAACATTCCTTGAAAGATATAACAAAATAAATGGATCTTTCAACCACACTTTATGCATCAACTTTAGGGAAAGCATAAAACAGGAAGATTTATGTTTCCCAAGGTGTATACTACTATAAGAGATATATGAAATCCAGCACAGAATGGTTAAGATCCTTCAGATACTCCTCCTTGGTTGCATCTGGTCTTGGAATAAGGCAGTATCTCCTAGAAGATATCTAAAATCATTGAGTTTAGTTTGACCCATAACAAAGGAAACATCATATAGATGAACAATGTCAATTTATTTGAGACAAACAACATATAATAACAAGTTAGGCCCATGGTTGTACAGGAGGAAGTGATTAACCAAGGTTAGCTTTAGGAACAAGTGTATCTACTGTCAACCTTCTTTTCCTTCACTTTCACACCTCCACTCAGTTCTCAAACTTTGTAATTGGTTTTTACTGTTCTCTTCAAGATTAACAATGAATTATAAATTATTCATTAAGATGGCCTTATTTAAGTCCTCATCCTCCATAACTTCTTTCAAAGATTTGATACTGCTGAGCTTCCTGCTTTTACCTCTATCCCCATCCCACCTCTCATAAGCCTTTCTTGATGCTGCCTCATTTTCATTCTTTTCTTCCTCATCTGGCCACTATTTCTCAGTCCCCTTTGCCAGGTTTTACCTTTATTACTCTTTAGCCTCATAGAGTCTCTGTCCTGGGTTCTCTTATCTTCTTTTTCTACACACTCTCTCAGTAATTTTCATCAATCTCCAGGGATTCAGACATCACCCTCCAAAACAATCCCCTTGAGAGCGACCTCCTATTCTTATCCATAGATCCTCATGCCTCATATCTACCAGAGAGCTGTGGGTCTCTTTGTAGTACTCATCTTTAGCTATTAGGAGGCAGTACTATCCATATCTTGCTATCTAGCAAAATCAGTAAAATGTTAATAATGAAAAGATGGGATTGCAGCTTTTTTGGGAAATAAAAAAACTTTGAAATTTCCTAAAAGCAATACAGCTCACTTCCATTTGCAAGCTCTCACAGATTTATAGACTGACAGACAAGCTCTAGAAGGTAACCATTAAAATGTAAATTGAATCTGGGTCAATAACATTCTTGATTCACTTAATTCTTTGCAGTGTGGACAGACAAACCAACCCCTTTTAAGTGAATAGAGATCTCTTCCAGGGGCTCTGAAATGTCTTTAGGGCTTGGCAATCAACACAACGGCAGACCCAAACAAGATCCCATTAGAAGATCCCACTAACCTCAAGTAATTCTAACTTAATATAGGCTCTGCATTAAATCTCCATCACAGTGGCAAATATTCTTTTATGGCTCACCTGTCTATTAGCAAAGGTTCACTGACCAGATTACTTCTGCTACTTACAGCTTCTAAAGAATTCTGAGTGATTTCTGTGTATACTACTATACAAAACATTCAATGGTATACTGATAGAAAAGAGCAAATATAGAACATTTACAAAAAAATTACATAGTGAATGGTACCCTCAATATATAAATGGGCAAAGAACTGATTTCAAAGAAGAAATTCATAATAGCCACCATGAAAAAAAAATGTTATAATTAGAAAAGTGCAACTTTATAGTTCTACTTCCAACCTATCAAAAATATATATATATATTTTGCTATTAAACTGGGAAAAATAACAAGAGGAAAATGTCAGTGCTCTAAAGTGCCTGTAGGAAAACAGATACATTAAAGCACTGCAGGAGCTATGAAATGTTCTAGTCACTCTGGAAAACAATTTAGAATCATGTTCTGAAAGTTACTAGACTATGACCATTTGACCAAGCCGTACTATTTGCCCCAAAGAAATCAAAATAAAGAGGGGGAAAAAGTCAATATAGACAATATTTTTGACTTTTTATAGTAGCCAAAAATTGGAAGGTAACGATCTGTTTGTACATCAAGCTAGAGACACTATTGTCTCTAGGATAAAACATAACTCCTCTGATTGGCATTTCCAGCTCTTCAGGACCTAGTTCTCACCTAACATTCTTACTTCATTATATGACATTTTCTTCCCCCACTTTATGTTCAGCCAAACTGGCCTCCTACTTTTGCAATAGCTGTCCACCATGCCTAGAAAACATTCTCTCCTCACTTTCAATACAAAGAATCCCTCTTTTTCTTCAAGAGTGCACAAATATCACCTACATAAAACTTTCCTGATTCACCCAAATGCTTGTGTCCTTCTTCCCAAACTTCCTGTATTTATTTTGTATTTCTTCTGTGTATATTTTTATATGTACTGCTTGTCTCTTTATCTGAAATGTAAACTCCTTTAGAGTGAGGCCATCTAGCAAAGTGTTTTGGCACATGTACTTGTTCCCTAATTGAATTAGATTTCTTCCACAAATTATTTTGCATTTATTTATTTGTAAACAGATTGCATAGCTCCCCTTAAACCTGCCCTAAGGGCAGGAACTTTTTCAATTTTTTTAACTTATCACTCCTCATCCTAAATACATTTTCTTCCACACATTGGATGCTAAACTAGTAACTAATTGGAGAAGAGAAGTAAAAGAAGGGGTAAACACTAAACTTTCTAACATAAGAAACTAATTAAAATGTTTATGTCAACAATAGAAAATTGATGAAACTATAGGGAAGTAATAGTTTTGAACAGGCTGAGTTTGAGGTGCTTATAGACTTACAAAAAAAAGGAAATGTATTCTTGGCAGATATGGGTAAATCTGTACCTTAGAAAAGGTCAGAACTGCAGATAAAAATATTTCTGGTTATTGCCCTTATTGAAACTTTAAAAAGTACTGGTTATATATTATATTAGCAACATTTTAAATATTCAAATACAACTTTACAACTTTTAATGTTTAGGTGCTTTATACCAGAAAAAAAAAAAAAAAAAAGTGGTCTAAAAATAATCAAAAAGCATTTAATGAAGGCCTATGTTGCCAAGCCCTGAAGATACAAAAAAAAAAATAAAATTTTTAATTAAAAATAAGATAATCCCTACCTTCATGGATTTACAATATATTCTATTGCCTGATAAAAACATAGCAATAAAGATAAATTCTAGCATTTCTGGAAATCTATAAATTTGTGTCTACATGAGGGGGAATAGTGAGATATTTGAGGTTAAAAAACAGTGAGCATGTTTGGTTTATATCCCAAAGACATTCAAAAAAGGGGAAAGGACCTATTTATACAAAAATATTTATAGCAGTTCCTTTTGTGGTATTAAAAACTGAAAATCAAAGGGATGCTCATACTGGAGAATGGCTAAACAAGCTGTAGTATATGATTGTAGTGGAATATTATTGTGCTCCAAGAAATGACAAGCAAGATTTAAGAAAAACCTGAAGTAAACAGAACCAGGAGAAGGTTGTATACATCAGCAACAATACTGTTTGGTGAAGAACTATAAATGACTTAGCTATTCTCAGCAAAACAATGATCCAAGGACTAATGAATATCTCCAAAGAAAAAACTGATGTGGACTACAGACTGACACACTATTTTTCACTTTTTTTCATTTATTTTTTATTTGAGTCTTCTTATACAAATATGGAAATGCTTTACATAAATCTACATCTGCTTACCCTCTTTGTGGGGTGGAGAAAGGTACAGCATTTGGAACTTAAAACTTTAAAAGGTTACAAAAGAAAAATAAAGAAGTAAATTAAGTTGAAACTTTGATAGTAAGACCATATAAGTGCTTGGTTAAAACCTCAATGATTAGGAACAATTTCATTTTCTCAAAGAATCAACTGAGAACACAGAGGGTGGTGCCTATTACACAGACAGTGAAGGGATTTATTACATAGGATTATTTGTTGAAGATCAAAAAACATTACTGTGGTTATGTGAAGTCATTCTTAATATCTGTTTCCCAGCATTTAAACAATATGTGGCAAACAGCAGGCACTTAATAAATACCAAGTGATTGGCTGATCACTTCTATGCCTAGTTAAGTTGTACAAGCTAAGGAAGAACAGTTTTGGACATTCCAGTTTGAGGTACTAATGGACATACAAAAGGAGATACATTCTTGACAGATGTGGGTAAATCTGCATCTTTAAAAAGGTCAAAACTGGAGATAAAGATTATTTCTTCTGGGTTATTGCTCTTAATGAAACTTTAAAAGTAAAATGAAATGGGATTTCAAAATTTTAGCAGTATTTTAGAGATTCATATATAACTTTAGAATTTTTAATGTTGAAGTCCTTTGTATCAGAAAAAAATGTCTAAAAATAATCAATCAACAAGCACTTAATGATTAACTTAATGATTAATTATTAATTACATGCCTGAAGATACACATTTTTCTTAAATTAAAAATAAGATGGTCCTTGCCCTCATGGACTCACATATATTCTCCTGCCTGATCAAAGCATAGCAATAAAGGCTACAGTTGCACAAGATATGTTCTTGTACAACTTTTTCCCTCTATCTTCTCTCATATTTTTATAATATTATCTTTTATATTTAGATCATAAATTTCAATATGGAATTTATTGTAATATGTGGTATAAGATAAGATGCTGGCCCAAGGCTAATTCCTTCCAAACTGTTTTTCTTAGCAACTTTTACTTTATTCCAGCTGTTAGCAAACATGAATTTATTAAAACAAAGGTTACTATGATTATTGCTTACCTTTTTAATACAAAATAGTTTTGAAAATTTTTTCTTTACTTTTATAAGACAAATGATTTCATTATACGAAGGCCATAATTGTAGTGATAAAAGAGAAAAATTAACATATCCTTAATAAAGTTTTATTTAATGGGATGATACCTTTAGAAAAACAAAATCTCTTCCTCAAATGACCAGAATGTGATTCTTACTCATGAAAATAACTAAAAATCATAAGGAGAAATAAAAACTCATTTCAACATGGCTTATCTAAAGAGAAAAGGCTAAAAGCAGCATAACCAAATGCGATTTTCTAGAAAACCTGGTCATCCTGAAAACTGATTGCCTATCTTGTTTGGGGAAAAAGGGGAATTTCTGGGGCATGCAACAAAGATGTTTAAAAATCCAACTACTAAAAAAAAAGATTAAAGATGTCAACCCTTTCCCAGGAGAAAAGCCAAATTTAGAGTTGGAGAGATAACCTAATAAATAGATTAACCTCTAGAAAAATTTGTAAAACATTTAAGTATTAACATTAATTCTGGGGCAGCTAGGTGGCGCAGTGGATAGAACACAACCCTGAAGTCAAGAGGACCTGAGTTCAAATATGATCTCAGACACTTAACACTTCCTAGCTGTGTGACCCCGGGCAAGTCACTTAACCCCGATTGCCTCAACAAAAAAAAAACAAAAACAAAAAAAAACACATTAATTCTGAATTTTCAAAGCATAATGTGGAATCTATCTGGGATTAATTATATTAATTTTGAATTTTCAAAGCATAATGTAGATAGAACCTAATAATTTGTACCTTCAAATACGCTTAAATTATAAATATAGTAACAATTTCAGAATGTAAATTCAAAAAATGTTATATATATATTTTTTATCTGAACAAAGATACCTCAGAGTTTAAATATAAACTCCAAGACTCCATAAGACTCTTGCTCTGAATGAAATGCCCATGATTCTGGACAAATCATCATGCCTCTCTGGATTTTAATTTGGATCATACCTGGCTTAATCAAATCAAGACAATAAACATTTATTAAGCATGTACTATATGTGCCAAGCACTGAGTGTATATGGAAAGAATGGCAAAAATAATCCCTGCCTTCAAATAGCTCACATTATAAAAGATTCAGTGCAAACAAGGTAAGCCAGGTAAAATGCAGACAGAAGAGAATAGTAATGTCACAATCCTTGGCAAAACTATAAAACCGACCAATTTTAGAAGCAATAGATCAGATTTTGTGATTACAAACCACTTGCACTTTCTATTAAAATAAGATTAGATTTGTTTTAACAAATCCTGACTTCTAAGTCTTCAAAGCATCTAAAAATTTCATTATGGCAAGTGTTTGGAAAATAATCAGAAATCACATCAATTTAATTTTTAAAACACCATGTATAACAAAGCTTCCACAACACTACATAGCTTATAGTATGCTTTGTTATCATCAAAGTAAGACATGCCTTCCAACTTTCTTTCATCTTTTCTTACTTCAAACAATTCTAAATTTATTTAAATACTAAAATGAAACAATTATTTAAAGCAATTTATCAAAAATAAGCCTCTTCTCTCCCTCAGTCCCCCCAGCAAATGAGTTAATATTTGGAAAGCATTAGCAAACACTATATACTCATTCCTTCCCTTCCCAAATCAATAGGCTTTCTCTAATATTATCAACAAAACCCAGCAGAAGAATATAGGAAAAAGGAATTCTATTCAAAATAATCACAAAACGTATAAAATATGTAGGAATCTAGACACACATAGAACATATATAAGAATTACTCTACCAAAATGAAGAAAGGTTGGATTAATTTATTAAGCACCTAGTATGTATCAGGTATTATGTAAGCACTTTATAAATATCCCAGAGATCCTTACAGATCACGGACTTAAAGTTGAGAACCTCTAATTTAGATCAATATTTTATAGCATAACTACAATAAACTCCAAATGGACACATGATCAAGATGTAAAAGGCCACATAACCCCAACAAAATGGGAAGAAGTAATTGAAAAATTTCACAACCATAGATACAGGAAGAGTTCTTTACTAAACAAGAAAAAGAAAAGCATACAGGAGAAAAATTGGGCACCTAGGAATATAATAAAATTAGAAAGTTTTTACACAAATAAATCATTGCAGTTAGAATTAGTAAGGAATACTTACAGAGATACAAAAGGAGATGTACATTTTCAGAAATAGCCATGAATGAATTTGTCTTGCTTGTTTATAAGAGAGAGCAGCCTTTATTTTCTAAGTCAGCCAATATGCATTTATTTATCGCATATGCTAGGTGCTGTGCTGAATTTTAGGGATACAAGAAAAGTTTTAAAATACTCTCTTTGTTCTCAAGCTCACAAAAGTAACAAGGTGCACTCAAAATCTAGAGAGTAGACAGTAACCTCTGAGGAGAAGCATCTTATCCTGAGTGTGAGCTAAGCATGAAGGAAGCCAGGGCCATGAAAGGCTATATTCCTGTGTCAAAGGAGTAAAGAGGACACATGAGAGATGGCAACAGATTGGCTATATGTGGGGAATACAAATAAGAAATGGAGGCAAAGGAAAACATAAGGGAGATAATAAAGCTATCAAAAAGTAATAAAAGAAAGGAGTGCCAATGAATCACGTTAGAGAACAGAAGGAAACTCAAAAAGGAATACAAACATACAGTAATGCTGAAATTAACAACATATCAGATTAAATCTGAAACTATACACATAGTGAAAAATAATTGTTATAACTACTCTTTTTCTGTCCTTAACTGCATGGAGAAATGTTCATGTTTGTTGCCAATTTTCAAGTTTGCAATAATAAAAAGGGAAAAATTTTTCAAATAAAAAACCAGAAAATTCATGGTTTTTTGTTTTTTTTTTTAAAGCTAATAAAATGTTCAATCCCCTCCTTCAAAAATAAAGCACTTATTCTGCTTGGTTCAAGAGGGCAGAAGCAGAACCAACAGGTGGAATTTTAAAGAGGAAGAGATTTTTTATTCAAAATAAGAAAATCTTCCTATTAGAGCCATTCAAAATTAGACCATATTACTTCTAAAGGTAGTTAAGTACACCATCGATACAGATCTTTAAAAAAGAATGAAAAGGCTTTCCTGAAATAGTGTTCTGGGACACAAAGTCAGCAACCAGATGAACAGGTGTTAGAGAAGACATTGCTCCAGTCTATGGTGGGGATGGCAAGGAATAGCGTTCCTCAATCACTTCAATTTCTTTTTTTTGGCCAAGTCAAGTTAACAAATATTTATTAATGCCTATTATGTACCAGGCTTTAGGCTAAGCACTGGGAAGAGACAAAGAAAGGTCCTTCTATTCTCAAGGAATTCAGTTTTCAATGAGGAGACAACATACAATCAGGTATGTACAAGTAAGATATGTACAAGGTAACTTGGGAATGGTCTCAGAGGGAAGTCATTAGATTAAAGAGGACAAGGAAAGGCCTCTTATAGAATTTGGAACTTCAACTCAGACTTGAAGGAACTGAGGAGAAGTAGGGCACAGAAACAAGGAAAGCATTCTAGGCAAGGGGAACAGTCAAGAAAAATGGCCAGAGGTGGGAGATAAAACTTCATGTGCAAGGAAAAGTCAAGAGGTCAGTCTCCCTGGACTACAGAGTATATGAGGGGATAGGGAAAGAGAGTTTGATATAAGAAGCCTGGAAAAAAAGGAATGGGCCAAATTACAAATAGCTTTTAAAGATAAACAGAGGATTTGAAGTTACAAAGAGCCACTGGAGCTTACTAATTAGGGAGATGACACCATCAGGACTTAGTTTCAGGAATATCACTTAGACAGCTGATAATTAGAGGACAAGAGACCTAGGCAAGAAGACCCAGCAGTAAACATTGCAACAATCTAAGAAGGAGGTGGGAGGGCCTGCACCAATTACGGGGCAGAAGAGGTGAGAAGGGAATGAATTAGAGAGATGTTTTCGAAGGTAAGAATTATAGCATTTGACAACTGATTAGATACAGAGATCGAGAAAGTGAGGAGTCAAGAATGAACCTGGGTGACCAGAAAGATGGTAGCATCCTCAGCAGTAATAGGAAAGTTAGGGAAGGGAAGGCTTAGGGACAAAGAAAATCAGTTTGTAGCATGTTGAGTCTAAGATTTCTATAGGGTATCCAGTTAGAAATATCTAGTAGGTAGTTGTACACGTAAGACTTACAACTGAACAAATAAGGAAAGCTGAATCCATGGGAGCTAATGAGATCACCAAGCATAATAATACAGGGAGAACAAAAGAAGGCCTCCTCTATAACCTCCTTCCCATGATGCAGTTAAGTGTGCTCCTCTCTCTTTTTCAATTCTGGAATCATGAATTCTGGTCCTAAAAACCCTGCTGCTACTGTTTCTGAAGGTGCTGATCCACTCCCTATGACACTATTCCCACACCCCCAATAATATTCCAAACAAAAATCCTTGTCCACGGTCACCATTCCTTTATGAGTGTTTTTTCTACCATTAGAATGCAAATTTCTTAAAAAATTTATACAATAAAAATAGCTACCAACAACAATATTGCAAAATGTAAAGACAATTTCAAAAGTTTTAGAAATATCATCAATGACCAACCACAATTTCAGAGGACTCTCATGATGAAACATGTTAATGAGGCGAAGCTCTCAGAAGGTAGACATACTTTTCTTTGCCAGGTCAATGCTAGAATTGGTTTTGCTTGACCATACATGTCTATAATAAGGACTATTTTTCTTCCTTTTTTTCTCAAGGAAGAGAGAAGGAAAATAGGAAGTAGAAAAGGTGGATTTTATTTTACAGAAAAATTAATTTGAAAAAGAGAATCAGAATTCCTTGAGGACAAGAATTGACTTTTATTTTGTATTTCTGCCCAAAGCTTACTCAGCAATTGGTGCCTAATTCCACTTCATGAAATACTTTTTCTTTCATTCAAATATCTGTTCTTCAGGAAATTCCAAGATCATTCACAGACAATTAAATTTTAATGGCAGTCTAGTATTTAGATTAGTACATTTCTAATTTTCATTCTTCTCTTCTAGCATTAAATAATTCAAAAATGCTCAGCATGCTCCAATTTCTGATTTTTCTTTCTGTTAATGAGATGAGATACCTTATTATTTCTCAACCTCTTTCATTTGTATTTTAGTATATAGAAGGACTCAGACACCTTGGTTTATTTGCCCTGCAAAATATTTTATCACCTTCCCTTATATATCACATATTAAAATCTACAAATGCCCTTATATTAATTTTATTTCATCTTTTCCCTTATGAAAATATTATTATAATATCATTTTTGGTTACCTAAAACAGTTTGATGATACTTGATCCAACTTTTGACACTAATTGCCTTGTTCGGTCTATATTAGCATAAAGGTGAAATGGACTGGTCTGATGTTCAGTGTTAATGCTCTGTCCAACCTATGAATATTCTTTCCAACTTTTTCTTTATTCCTTAGCATTACATATATGAATTTTTAAAAAAGGACAGATGTGAAAGAAAATAATTTTTTCTTTCTCATTCAGTGACCTTTGACCTTTATGCAAATAATAGTTACCAATAATGACTTTAAAAATCAATTATCACAAGTATGACTTATTAATTAAAAATTCAAATATTCCTTAATGGCATTTGAGTAATGTACAAAGCTTTTTTCTGGAGATATTCATTAGTCCTTGGATCATTAAGAATAGCTAAGTCATTCACAGTTCTTCATCAAATAGTATTATTACTGCTGTATACAACCTTCTCCTGGTTCTGTTTACTTCAGGTTTTCCTTAAATCTGAAACATAACTATCTTACATATAAGATACAACTAAATTATCACCCTTATACATCTGCCAATGCCAATAGTATCTCATAACTCCTTAATAATCATGTTTATTTGAAGACTATATACCAAACCAAAGGATCTGTGATAAAAACTGCTATCCACTTCCAGAGAGGGAACCAACAAATTCTGAATACAGACTGAACCATACTTTTTTCTTCTTCTTTTTTTTTTTGGTCTAAGCTTTCCTTTACAATATGGGTAATATGGAAATATGTTTTACATAATTTTACATGTATAAGACATATCAAATTGTGCTCTGGAATTGTAGTCAGTAATTGCACTGAGCAGAGTTCCCAACTCTCAAAATTTTCTTTAAATACTGTCATTATTGGTAACTATTATTTGCATAAAGGTCAAAGGTCATTGAATGAGAAAGAAAAAATTATTTTCTTTCACATCTGTCCTTTTTTAAAATTCATATATGTAATGCTAAGGAATAGAGAAAAAGTTGGAAAGAATATTCATAGGTTGGACAGAGCATTAACACTGAACATCAGACCAGTCCATTTCACCTTTATGCTAATATAGACCGAACAAGGCAATTAGTGTCAAAAGTTGGATCAAGTATCATTAAGCCAATGGTTGAACAAAATGAGCTCAAGGTCTTCATTTTATTGTTATCTAATTAAAGCTCTCAAGATGGACTGCAAAGCATGAAGAAATTATAAGTTCACAGGGTTGCCCACTTCCTTTATGAGAACTTTAACTTAGAATGAGATGAAAGAGCATTAAAAAAAAAAATTTACCCAAGTTGTTTCAAAGTCAGCAGTGTTCTAATCTCTTCCTTCTCCTTTTCTCCTCAGGGCATTTTTATAAGAGTTTCATCTTTATTGGCCTGAAAAGGAGAACTGAATTTTAATCAGTCATGTAAGGTATTATTATTTTTACATTTTCTTATATTTTCAAACCAAGTAAATTTGAATAAAACAGAATTGATGGGATGGTGGGAAAGCATGTATATATGCTCATCTGATTGACATTCCAATTGGTCTCCAAAATGGAAATTTCCCTCTATGTTATGGCTAGAATAAAATTAGACTATCTCAAACTGTAGCCATTCAAGGGGCTTGGAAACTAATATTTGCTTTTATCTTTGCTTAATTTCTTTTATTTGCCCACTCTGGAATTACATGTTAAAGGGAGGGTTATTCTGACTTTTACAAACCCCCATACACATCCACACATATAGATAATAACTACTTCAACATAACTGGTTTCTTTTCTATTTGCATGTATTTTATTTTATACATTTAAAAATATAAATCTAAGAAGAGATCTATAGATATGAGACCATCAAAGAAATCTTATGATATAAAAAAGTTAAGCACCCTGTGTTAAGGCTATCATTTGGATCTTGATTGCTTTGTGAAATGCTGAATCAACAAGAAGCAAATCTCAACCCAATTTGTCAAATTTCTTCCATAAAGGAAATTTACAAAGACTTAAGATTTTTAATAAACAAATTCCCCTAGGCTCCCTGGTCACAATGTCAAAACAAGCCCAAAAAACTTCTACTATTCTCCAGGAGGAAATAAACATTCAACTTCCTTTAACACCAGATCTTTTAAGATAATCACTTCACCTCCTCCTACAAGTATCACCAATTCAGAACTTAAAGCATATCAAAAAAATTAAGGTTAGGGTACAATCTCAAGAAAAGGCTCTTGAAAGATTGATTTTCTGGATTATTCTACCACATCAAACACATACTGTGTTTATCCCAAGTAAAAGACTGTCAATAATATGGACTACTTCCTGGAAGTGATTTGGCTGATGAAAACACTGATAATTTGTAGCCTTAATGTGGTACAGTGGAAAAACACTGAATTCAGAATCTGACAAGATGGGTACAAATACTAGGTCTGAGCCTGAAGTCAGGACGAACTGAGTTTTAAATCCAGTCTCATATACTGAATAACTGTGTGACTGGCTCTAAGGATGTTACTTAAGTTCAGTGTGCCTCAATTTCCTCATCTGCAAAATGGTGATAAGTTCTAACCTTAAGGGACTGTTGTGAGAATTAAATGAAATAATATTCCTAAGTATGGGGCATAGTGCCTGACTTCTCTCTAAATGAATAAAGAACAAGACTAAATCAAAGCTTTCAAACTCACTGTAGCAAAGTAAAGCAAAACTCCTAAGTGAAGGGGAGAGCTAAACTAAAAGCTAAGTGAGAAATGTTTAACAACAGCAACAAAAAAAATTAAAATACAACACAATAAAGATAATGTTAATTTGTGGTTTACTTAGTGACATTTCTATCGTGAGGGGCACAGCACAGCAGTAAAGAATTAGAAGCAAATTAGATGCTCAATGATTGGGGCACAATTACCCAAGGTGTGGTACATGACAGCAACATTAAGAAATGGAATATGACTGTGCTGCAAGAAATGATGACTGTGATGAAGACAACAGAGTGAAGTCAGCAGAGACAAGAAGGCAATATACATTAATGAGGACACACCAAAAATCAAAGTAACAGTTGCAAACTTAAGAGAATAAGCATGCCTCAAAAAAAAAAAAAAAAAGGTATGAGAAGATGTCCCTGGCCCTCTGCAGAGAGGGAGGTCCATAACACCATCCACATCTTTTCAGTTTTTTTTTAAAGTCTTGATCAATTACATGGATTTTTTTCCCTCTTTTCTCTCTGAAAAAAACCTCTTTGAGAGAGGAAGGATACCGTGATATAAAAAACAATAGACATCACTAAAAACTTATTTTTAAGAAAAGGCAGCAGATGCAAAGGTGAAGTCAGGAGAAGCCATCCATCTGGATCTGGAAAGTACCCAGGCCAGAAGACGAAGCTGCACCAACAGAGTCAGAGAACACTTCGACCACAGGCTGGGCTGTGTCAGGGAATAGATCCAAACCAGGCCTGCCCCAAAGCCCCCAAGACCACTGACCCATCACAGGGAGAGAAGCACCCTCCGCACCAGCCCACTGATGAGGTCAAGAGTGCGGGAAAGCATAGGCCCTACTCCGAGTCAGGGTCGCCTTCAGGAAGGACTTGCTACCATCCTCACCCAGAGGGTATGATGGGATCATAGAATAAAGAGAGACCGGGACAGAGAGAGGGAAAGAAGCAAAGAGTGACAGAGAGAGATGAAGACAGAGAAACAGAGAGACAAAGGCAAAGTGGTAAGTTATCCCAAGAGTTACATCGTCGCGGGATCTCCCCCACTACTTCCTTCAGGAAGTAGGGTTCTGGTCCCCCACTCACTGGAGCTATCAAATGACACATTAATTATGATTTATAATAATACTAATGAGAATCACAACTGACATGTCCATATGGTTTGAAGATTCGCCTGCGTTAAACCTATCACTCCCATTTTACAGACAGGGAAGCTGAGGCTCCCGAACTGACACAGGAGCTGCCAAGCAGCACTAATGTGAAGCCTGCCAGGTGTGCCCTGCGAGTTCCCCGGTAATCACCGGCTATCCCAGCTCTCGGCCCCAGAAAGCACAAAATAAATATTGCTCCCTCCACCCATTCATTCGTAAGGAACTCGATAAAGGCCCAGAGTGCCGGCTTCCACTTAGTGGGGTGCAGGGGCCCGGGTCCTGGGTCCTACCCACTCCCACGCGCACGCGCACCATGCCCGGGGCTGAGACGCCCCCTCCCCTCACGCGCACGAGTACGCGCACGCTTCCTCCCCCGCCCCCAGGCCCCGGGGACGCCTCCCCACTCCGGCCTTGACGCTCGGACACGAAGAGCAACGGAAGCCCCCAGTACAGTTCGGCCCGGCGCTCGTGCGCTGTCAGGGGATTCGGCCAGTCTAAGTCGAAGACGCTGACAGAGCCCGGCCCGGCTCCCTCACCTGGGTGTGCGTGTGCCCGTCGCCGCCTCTCTCCCACCACGGCGCGGGCCGAGCCCCGTCGCCCCCTCCTGGTCCCGCCCGGGGCCGCCACCGACAGCGCGGGGGCGGGCGGAGGAGGCCAGGATGACGGCGACCTCGGCAGCCCGGTAGAGGTAGAAGGAGAGGCGGGACCTGCCTCTGCGGCGGTCGCGTCAACGACTGCGACGCGGGAAGGCCACGCCCCTCGACCTGCGCGCTCTCTAAGGGCGGAGCCTGCGTCTGGAGTGGGGGGCGGGGCTATGGAGGTAGGGCCTGGTCCAAGAGAAGAGGCGGGATTAGGGGCGGGGCCAGGGTGGTGGAGAGGCAGGGCCTGCGTCAGGTCCCGGGCGGGGGAAGAGAGGAGAGGAGAGGGCGCGGTCGAGCTGTTCTAGGGTGAAAAAAGGATGAGTAATCTGAACTAGAGAATCCTCCTCTGTTAAAAAAGGGCGCGAGGCTAGAGGGGTTCTCAGGCTCCTATTCCCTGTAAACCCCCTAAGGGGCAGGACTACATTCGGAGGCAGGAAAGTCTGAAATGCATTCCCTCTTCTGATACTGACTAGCAGTTAACCTCAGTTCGCAAGTCATCGAACATTTATTAAGCGCTTCCTATGTGCCAAAAGCAAAAATAATGTAGAGCCAAATTCACCGGGACTTGAGAATCAAGTAAAATAACGTGCCAGCTAGATAAGGGGTGTTCTTCGAACCTGTCATCCCAAGAACGGAACGAGTTAACTTGAAGCAGAAGAGGGGTGCCCCTGCCCACCTGTCTGCGCGTTCCCCGTGTGCAGAATGGGAGCTACTGGAGGGCAGTACCATCTAACATTTCTATGTGTGAATTCCATGTCCTTCATCTTCCTGGCTGCCCCCCTCCGGACCTCCAGATTATTAGTGTCCTTTCTGAACTACCCACAGCAATCTGAATAAAGGACGTTGAAAGGACCTACAGAGTCCCATCATAGCTCTTTCCTTCAAGGCCTGCCCTCTCCTTCCTTGAATGAATAAAATGGGGCAAGGACTTTAGAAGATGCCTTGGGTTTGGATGGGGCTACGAGGCCTCTACTGCCCCGGAGACCCCTCATTCCTAGAGGTCAGTTACTTTGAACTTTGTCTGCTTGTCTCACCCAGATTTCCTTAATTCTATCTCACTCTAGAAACCAACCCCCACTAACTAAACTTTCTATAGAGTTCAGCTGACTCTAACCAAACTTTCTATAGAGTTGAACTAAAGCCCATTCAAACCCAAACTTCACTATTGTTTCAAAAGCCCCCAAGACCTGAATTCTGATCATAAAACTAAGTACTCTGGATGAACCACCTTGCAAAACTGCTAATCTATTTTGGGAGCTTCTGTCTGCTAAGAGGCTCCTTCTCTTAGTGATTTTGGAAAAATAAACGTTTCTATTTCTCTGCCTTAGAACTGGAAGTGAATTCTTTCACTAGACCTGCTTCTTGTCTCACACACCATAAGCCTGGATCCCCAACAGCTTGAGAAGGAAAAACAGGAGTGCTTTGGAGCTACTTTGTGTTACCCTTGGTGAACTGGCTTACACTGTGAACCCTAATAAGTTTCTGTGAATTTCAAACTGTTTAGACAGTGAATTATCCTAGTCTGTGAAGGCCTGAGCTGGAATGTATGACCCACACATAACCATTTGGATGAATTGTGGAATTCTTTGCCCCAAAGAGAACTGCTTTTCCGTGAATAGGTGATGCTTTATAAACAACTATTAGTAGAAAGGGCTCATTAAAGCCATTATCTAAAGAGAGAGAAAATGACTTACCCACTTAAAGTGAAGAGAATCAACTAACAGTGAGCAGAGAAGCAGTTTTGTATGGTGCAGATGTTCCTCATGGACTAGTAACTTTGGTGCCTGCCAAAGTTACTCTCTACACACCTGAATTTTCTTCCCTTCTATGTTTCACTGCCAGGTTCCTAAAAGAACATACCCACTCTTTACCATAATTTTGAAGTGCAATTTGGGGAGATTGTCTAGGTTTATATGTGTATTATGCATTTAATTATGTATATGTTTGCTTTATTGTATTGCTTATATCATTGTTTCTTTTGCCTTAATAAGTAAATGGGTATGTTAAAAATCTAAAAGTACCATTATTAAAAGTAACTAGCTGTGTATTTGGAAAATATGCCCATTAGGGGCTCAAGAGCTGGAGAGGTAAGTGAGAAGTATATGTCTAGGACCCTAAGAGCATTTGGATGTAACCAGGTGTTGGTGGTAGCTGATATCTGGGAAGTTGGGCTAGCTGGTGTGAGAGCAAGATGGAGGAGTAGCCATACCTGATACGGGCTGTAGCCCCTTTAAGATAACTTTTCTGATCCCCAACCCCCCTTTTTGGGACTGACCTTTGATTCATAAATCCTGGTCAAAAAGCACCCTTTTGAATATTCGGGCCCAGCCCCCACCGGATCTGAGCTGGTTTGGGGTTTTCAGCCCCCCCAATATCTGCTCAGGTTTCCCCAACACCCCACAAACAGTTTCTTCCTTATCTGAAAAGCCCGCCAAGAACTTGGCACTGCCCACAAGCCCCTTCAAGCAAATAAAAGAGCCAAGTTGGAATCATTCCTGGGCAGAGAGTTGAAAGATTCCATCAACCATGCTTTGCATCACAGACTCTCTGTCCGCCACTTTTGGTGTATTTCTTCCTCTATCTAATACTTTTTACTAACCAGACTTTTAGCCTTACTTCCAAACCCTACAATAAACTTCTTTTTACCAATCTAGGTTTTCGAGCCTGTAAATTCATTTATGGGGGACTTTAGCGCTGCCACTAGAACTCATTTAACTTTGTATCCTTGTGCCGAATCCCAAGGGGTTGCAGGGGAGTTCCATTTGACTCCCTGTATCCCAAACCTGCCACTAGACCTCAATTAATCCTAATTTTATTTAGGTATCCCTTATCTAGACCTCAGCATTTGGTTAGACCTCATCAATACCCAGAAAGAAGTAGGGATATTTCACATGCCTAAGTGATATATATTAGGCTTCAAGCCCTACACAGTGTGAGTATATCCCACTGGGTGTTCAGACCCCACTTGTAACACAGGTAAAGTATTACACTGTGGGAGGGGGCTTAGTATTAGAAGATACACCTTATATGTTGCATTACAAAACAATAGCATTTACTAAAATGGTATAATAAGTAGCAATAAGGCATCTAGGACATGTTCTTTTCCAAATACACTTATCTATGGGAACAGCAGATATAGTTAAGGAGTTCATGAGGAGTCACCCTGGGAAGTGTGACTCTGCAGAGCCATCAATGTCTTCTACTAACGTCATTGCTGATGTTATCTAGTGACATCAACCCAAAAATCTCTACTTACTCATCTCTGATGCTTTCTTATTGGTCACTGCTTTGACAGACAAATCTTTGCTGGGTGGTATTTGATGCTAATCCCTTCTGAATGCTGTTCTTCTGCCAGTTCCTAATTCAACTAAATCCTGGCCTACTCTTCCACAATAGAGAATCAAGGCCTACAGTGCTCTTTTAGCCAATATGCTTTTCTAGTTATTTTAGAGAAAGCAGAAACCTAAACCTGGGACTAACAAGAAAGTCTTTTTCCCTCTCTCTTGACTACTGTAGCTTCTCATATTCCTAGTGTGAGATACATAGACCATGTCAAACACTTTAATGCAAAGAGCAAAGTGCTCCCCCACCACCCCAACTAACTAATGCCTTCATACTTAGTTTTGTTTTTGGATTCCTCTTCATCTTTACTTTTAACCAGGATCTTGGTTCCCCTTAGTTTTTGGTGAACCTTCTATATCCTTATCCAATTTTAAATCTGAAGGCTAAATTATATACCAGGTAATGATTATTTGTCCAGTTACTATCAACATTTCTGGGAGTCAGGGTTCCCCCTTTTTAAAAAATTCTCAGCTTCTTCTAGTCTCTGATGGAGATAAGTGGGTAGAAAAACTCTAAATTCTAGGCCCAAGAAGGAAAGCCATTGCCTCTGCCATTCATTTAGCCTTTTATATCTAGAAACACCTACTAAAGGCCTGGAAGTTTCTTTAAGGTATACTCTTCTACATCAAAATATATTCCCATTCTAAACGCTATCTAAGGGACGTAACAGCCCAGTTTCTTGGTAAGTAGGTACAATATTAGAACAAAATGATACTGGCATAGAATATTCAGTAATTAAAAAAAGATTTACTTAGCTGTAGCAGGAGATGGATAAGGTGCAATAATAGGCATTGAGAATCCTTTGAGTTGATTTAGCTCAATGATGCTTCCAATTCCAACCACCAGCCACACATTAATGGACCCTTTGTGCTCCTTATGGCTACTTTATACTTAAGCAATGAGGAAATGGCATCAACAACAGTACGAGTGTTTGGTCTTTTGACTCAACCAAGTGTCAAGGAGAAGGAATCATACTTTTTAAGGAAAACGGATATTGCTCCTAATACAGAGAGAAAAGACTATTTGGCCCATGGCATTAACATCTCTAAATATATTGATATAAATTTCATATTGACTTTTATTGTCACAGTTGCCCTAAATTACAAAATTGCAACTTTCTATATCTAGAAGTGGGTATCTCTGTGACACAGTGGATGGAGCTCTGGGCCTAGAGTCAGGAGGATCTGAGTTCAAATTTGGCTTCAGACATCTTCTAGCTGTTTGCCCCTGAGTAAGGGACTTAACCCTGTTTGTTTCACTTCCTCATCTGTAAAATGAACTGAAGAAAAAGATAAATCACTCCTGTATCTTTGCAACAAAAACTTCAAATGTGTTCACAGAGAGTCAAAATATGACTGATAAGACTGAACAAAAACATCTCCAGACAAAAATAATAACAATAACATTACTCAGAGAAATACTATATGTTGAATGATGCAATAGAAGATGGGAAGTATTTGAGTTTTGGAGAAGATGAAAAAAATGAGAAACAATCCATATAAGTATACAAAGGTAGAGTAATCAAGTCATTCTAGTACTGCTAATGAAAAGATATGAAAACAAGACAATTATAGGGATCAATATAAGATTAGCCAAGAGACACCATTTGGAATTTAGAATTGCTCGACAAAGATCTATTTAGAAATGACTAATCAAGAGGATATGTCAAGAGACTTTTGGAAATTGGCTTTGAATCCTTTGTTTGGGTAGTGACATTATTTTTGAACCCTCATTGTCTATTAAAATCAAAGATCTCTGCCGAGAATTTAAGAAAGTATATGTGACTGTATTTTATATTATACTTTCATAATTCCAAACCCATAAAATTTTTATTCTTTATCATGCCATGAATGTCAAATCTATATGTAGTGTTAGTAAGACTAAGAATCAGGTCTACTGACAACTTGCTTGTTTCAAATACACAGGAATTAAACTGAACCCAGGATTCTCAAATTTTTAATAAAATCTACCATCCATAAGAGGAAGCATATTGGTTTCTAGTTTCTCTTATCACTGTCTAGTCTTTCCCAGGATAAGATCCAGTTCAACCACATTTGCTCTCAGGCTGCTGAGGTATAGTAAATGTCCCTATAATTCTTGAGTTACTTAATTTGCTTTACTGTAAAGCAAGCAAACCAATTTCAGAAAAACTATAACTCAAGGACTCAAAGCCAGCAAAATTTGAATAGAGCTAAAAGAAGTTTCATTTATCTTATGATATACTAGGAAAAAAACAACTCTGTTAACTATTTGGCCTTCAAATAATTTAATATATTTTTAATTTTAGTCCTTACCCCTTGTTTGTTTTACCTCAAAGGCAAAAAAATTCTGTTTTTTTATTTGATTTTTATATGGTAAAAAATCAGTCCCCAAGTCCTTCCAGAATTTTAAATAGTATATCAATATTTAATGGCCACTGATGGTATTCATTGGTGCATTGGATAGAATGCCAGGCCTCAATTTAGGCCTGAGTTCAAATCTGGCCTCGAACACTATTTAGGTGACCCTGAGCAAATCACTTAAACCTATTTGCCTCAGTTTCCTCATCTGTCAAATGAGCTGAAGAAGGAAATGGCAAACCACTCCAGTATCTTTGCCAAGAAAACCACAAATGCCATTGAGTTGAAAATGGCTGAGCAACAATAAATGTTGGCATTCATGCTCCTCCAGCAGGTAGAAAAAGCTATACATAGCACCTATTTAACAAGAATAATTAGCCCCAGTAGATTCATGGTGAGCATGAATAGACTCTAATAAATGAGTAACACAGAATTGCAAGGAGATGTGGAATCCAAAATATCAGAATAATATAGAAATGGCAAAAGAGATATATTAGTCAGGTAATGAAACTGAAGGATGGCCAATGTTTAGCTATAGTGGACTAATAACCTAAAACCACAGTCCAGACAGGTTGGACTAGTTTATCCTAGAAAGTAACTGACATCAAGATTTAATTGGCTCAGGGAACAAAGACCCAAACTGTTAAAACTTTCTGGTTGCCTGAGTACAAAAACCACGAAGAGCTCTGGACTGCCATGAAAGGCACAGAAACACAGGAACAGAATTTAGCTGTATCAATATGGTATTCTTGTTATATATCCTAGCTGAATATTCTTTTATTGCTAAGCCATGTAAATCTCCTTTTGTTAATTGTCAGATCTTCTCTGTTTCATTTCATTCTAATATAGAACCTAAGATATCACACTGGCTTGGTAAGCTTTGGGCTGTTATAGTAGCCTACATGCACCATTGTATTATACAATATGATACAATCTTCACATTGGATAGACTGAATTGAGGTAAGTTTAATTAAGGATGTTTAATGGTTTTCCCTACCAATTAACAGCAAATGTTCCCTGACTATATGGTGATGTGATATCAACAGCTGCAGCAGAGAAACAAGCTAGCCCTTGCACAGTGTTTACATGTCTGAAACCAAATTTATTGAGATGTAATTCTGAGGTTTATTTGATTGGTTCTTGGCCTCAAGAGGGCAGGAGCATGGCTGCTAAGGACTCCTAAAGTGCTTCCAGTTGGGACACGTTCCTCTAAGCATTCAAAGGTCTCAGGCTTCAGATCTTATCCTACCAGTATAAATGTCAGTATCTGGGAAACAGCATCTTATTCAGATACATCTTAGTCCCTTGTATAGATTAAAATGTTTGTTTTGACTAATTTTTTTCTTTTTTAAGATCTATAAAATATATGGCTCAAGGGTTCAGAGGCCAAACTTAAAATTTAGCTTTATTAATTTTTTTCTATAGTCTTTGAGCCTGAGTCTATAAAGAAATGTTATTACCTATAGGCCAAGAGGGGAAGGAGCCAAATTTCTTGGCTTCTTCAGTGGGCCAGTAGAGTTTATCAGCATTCAGAAGAGGCAGAAAATTCTCAGCCATGGGAAGTCAAGGTTAATGTTCAACAAATGACCTCCACACTACAAGGAAAACACCCCAATTCTAATATTAGGATTTTCTGACTAAAATCATATAAATAATAAAGTATATAGGTATATAAAGCAATATATAAGAAACTTATTGGTATAATAACCAACTGGAAATCTATTTGCCTACTTTTTCTGTCTTTTTGTACTTTTCTTTCTATTTTGTTTTTTAATACACTGAACTTAAAGAAGAAAACAAGCATTTCCATAAAAAATTTGAATAGAAAAAAGAGGATTGCACATTAAACTGCAAATCAATTATATACAACTTGCTTTTCCTTCTAAATATATAATAAAGTTATCATGTAACATTTTCCCTCTCTCTTCACCATATTCTAGATATGACTACCATTAGACACAAATGTGTGTGTATGTAAATGCATAATATATATACTTCTATTTATTATTTCTTTCTCTGGAAGAAGATAGGTTCTTCTTTCATAGGTCCTTTATAGTTATGATTTTTGTAATAGTCAAAATGACTTAGTTGCTGAAAGTTGTCCTTAAAACACTATTGCTATTACATTTTCTTGGTTCTTGTTGTCTTGTTTTTTCATTATTTTGTGCATCTTTTAATGTTTTGCTAAAATCATTGAGCTCATCATGTATCACAAAATTGTTCCGCCATTTCCCTGTTTGAGCATCCCCCAAATTTCCAATTCTTTGTTATCACAAAGAGAGCTACTATAAATATTTTAGAACAGTAGTTCTCAAATTTTTGTTCTCATCAGCTTTATAGTATTAAAAATTATTGAGGATTTGACCAAAGAGTTTTTGTGTATGTAGCTTATACTTATAGATATTTACCATATTAGAAATAAAAACTAATTTAAAATTTGTAGATCCTTGTAATGTACTGTTGTCTCCAGAAGCTGCTGATCGCTCTCTGGGAGGAGGTCTGCTGTGTCAATTCAAATCTCTCGGACAGATTCTTCGTCCTGTAGAGAGCTGACTTCCCTTCCTGCAGAGAGCAGCCTCAAGTCTGGTCCAGAAACAACTTCCTTTTTCCTCCAGAGCTGCCCTCTTTATCCTCCCAGAGAATGGGCGTGGAATAATGCAAGGGCTTCTGGGAAGAATTATTTCAACCAATGAACTTGCTCCTCCTAAGCATGCAAGCTCTTCCCCAGGAAAGGCGGGAACTAGAGAATTGTCAAGTACCAACTTAGCACTTAGTAAGAACCTAATATCTCATTATATCATTAGCACTTAGTAAGAACCTAACAGATCCTCTGAAAGAATTTCAGAAATCCCCAGGGTTTTCTGGATCACACTTTGAGAATGTTCTTTTCCTTTTTCCTTTATCATCTTGGGAAATAGACCTAATAGTGATAACAGTAGATTGAAGGGTGACAGCAAAATATAACTCTTTGGGCATAATTCCAAATTACTCAATAAAATAGTTGGAGCAGTTCACAATGCCACTAACAGTGAATTAGTGTCCCAGTTTTTCCACATCTCTTGAAACAGTTGTCACTTTCTCATTCTATCATTTTAATCAGTCTTATAGATATAAAATGATGTCTTAAAGTTGTTTTAATTTGTATTTCTCAATGATTTGGAGCATTTTTTCACATGACTATAAATTGTTTTGCATTCTTCATCAGAAAACTGCTTTTTCATACCTTTTGACCATTTACCAATTGAGTAATAACTTGTATTCTTATAGATTTGATGAAGCTCTTTATGTATTTGAGATGTGAGACCTTTATCTGATAAACTGTTTATAAAAATGTTCTCCCAATTTTCTACTTTCCTTCTCATCTTGACTTACATTGGCATTATTTGTTCAAAATCTTTTAAATTTAATGTAGTTGAAATTATCTATTTCACAATCACTATGCTCTGTCTCTGTTTATTCATAAATTGTTTGCCTATCCATAAGCCATATCTATAATATTCCAGTTCTTCAAATTTTCTTGTAATATTTTATTTTATATCTAGGTCATATATCTGTTTTGATCTTATCTAGGCAAAAAGTATAAGATAATTGGTCTATGCCCAATTTTTTCCAGACTGCTTTCCAGCTTTCCCAACAATTTTTACCAAATGATAAATTCTTATCTCCAAAACTTAAATGTTATACTTATCAAACACAGTTATTATAGTATTTACTGCTGTAGATTGTATGACTATTTTGTTTTATCAATCCACCCTTCTATTTCATAGCCAAAATCAAATAATTTTGATAATTACTGCCTTAAAATATAGTTTAAATCTGGTACTAGTAAGCCACCCTCCTTTATATATTTTTTCATTAGTTTCTTTAATTTTTTTTTTTGGAGGAGGTAAAGAATTGGGGTTAAGTGACCTGCTCACAGTCACACAGCTAGCAAGTGTTAAATGTCTGAGGCCAGTTTTGAATTCATCCTCTAGACTTCAGTGCCAGTGTTCTATCTACTTAACCAGGCTACCCCTAATATTTTTGACCTTTTATTCTTCTAAATAAATTTTGTTGTATTTTCTAACTTAGTAAAATAATATTTTGGTAATTTAATTGGGATGGTATTGAATATATAGATTAATACAGATTAATTGTTATTTTTATTATATTGACCCTGTCTATCCACGAACAATTAATATTCTCCAGTTATTTAAACCTGCTTTTATTTGTATGAGTTTTCTTTTATAATTTTTTTCATGTATTTGATTTTCTTTTACTTAGTATTAGGGTGGCTTAACATAAAAATTAATAAAAATCTCTACCAAAAAAAATACCAGTCAAACACAGGGATTCCTAGTTCCTTTATACTGAGGGTAGGAAGAATGTTTAACCCAAAATGAATTATTTATCTTTGTGTTGATCAAGAGGCATAGAAATAGAAAGGGGAAGGATTCTTTTTTTTTTTTTTTTTTAATGCCTCAGGAGTCAAATTCTTTTATTTTACCCCCTATTTATGTTTTATTTTTCCAATTACATGTAAAGATAATTTTTGAAATTTAAGATTTTGATTTCCATTTTTCTCCCTCCTGCCTTTCCCCAAAAAAACAATTCTTAACAAAAATAAAAATATATTATGTGAGGTATCTGGATGGTGCAGTGGATAGAGAATACTGGCTCTGAAGTTTGGAGGACCTGAATTCAAATTTAGCTTCAGACACTTAACACTTACAAGCTGTGTGACTCTGGGCAAGTTACTTAACCCCAACTGCCTCAGCCAAAAAAAAAAAAAAAAAAAAAATACATATATATATATATAAACATACATATATATACATACACACATATATACACACCCATAGGTATGCATTATATTTATGAATTCTTATACATATAAGTCTATATATATATAATATAAATACATGTGCATATTAGTTGGTTGTCTTTCATTTTCAAAGAAGACCAAAATGACATGATTATGGTAGAATTGAGTTACAGTGGGTCCAACTATGGCTAATCAGACCAATATGAGCTCGGAATGCTCTGCCACGAGTCAGACACAAGTCAGGAACATTTGGAGTGGACTGTCTAACTTTGTACATCTCTTGTTTCTTCTGAGCTAATTCATTTCCACTTTGCTTATTCATCTTCTCTGATGAGGGCATACTATATTGGACGGTCCTAGGCCAGTGTTTCCCATGTCATAAATTAGTTCTAAAGTTGTTTAAGAGAGACCTTGAAAGTGTCCTTATAACACTTTTTCTGACCACCTTGTAAGCACTTGCCCTGTGTGAATTCTTCATAAAATAATCCTTTTGGCAAGCATGCATTTGGTATTCAAATAATGTGGCTAGCCCAATGAAGTTGTACTTTCTGCAATAAAGTTTGAATGCTTGGAGTTTAAGAAAGAGCCTCAGTATGTGTTATTTTATCCTGCCAGGTCATTTTCAGAATCTTCCTAAGACAATTCAAATGAAAGTGATTCAATTTTCTGGCTGATAGACTGTTCGGGTTTCACAGGTATCCAATAATGAGTTCAGCACATATGGATGGCATTGTGGAATAATAAAGATTAATATTACATTCTATAAGTATACAGTTTTATTAGTAAACAAATATCTCTATTTGATTCATAGTAAGATTAAGCAGTTTCTGGACTTCCAAATGATAAAGCACTCCCTTATGTGTGATTGGTATAACCTTCCCTTCAGGCTACTATTTTATTTTATTTTATTTATTTTGCTGAGGCAATTGGGGTTAAGTGACTCCACACACAGGCTACTATTTTAGAGGGAAGAAAAGCCAACTGAAACCACCCCTTCGATGATTGATTTGGATGAGAAAACTAGAATTAGAAGATTAAAAAGTTTGATTAGTTAGTCATCAAGCATTTATTAAGCATTTGCTATGTGCCAGTACTAAGTGCTAGCAGTATAAATAAAAATTCCTGCTCTCAGGGAGATTACATTCTAATGGGGGAAGACATCACATAAAGAGGCAGCTGAAAATAGTGGGTGAAGGTATGGTAGCTAAATTCCTAGAGAAAAGAATGTTTGGTTGGGTTGTTATCAAATTGGAGGTTCTAAGAAGTGAACCAATAGGAGAAGGGATTTAAATAAATACATTCAGGAGACAGTTTTAATTTGGTGACTAAGTCTGGAAGATGAAGGATACCTGACTTGAGATGCTATCTGAAAATGGAGTTTTGGGAAGGAATGCACCAGTGGGAGAAGGGGTCCAAAAGAGTAGAATCACAAAACAGTGACAGCTTAGAAATACTACAGAGATTTCCAATATTGAGAATTTTATGGCTTCTAAGATGAGTTTACAGGTGAATTCAAGATCTGGAAAATATACTCCCATTACTCATACTCTGTAGAGAATTTATGGGAGAACATGAACAAAAAGCTTATAGAATTAGAAAGCATGGAAGGGTTAAGACCAATAATAAAATATCATCTACATTAGAACGTAAATTTCTTAAGGACAGATATTATTTTATTTTTTTAGTTTTACATTCCCAGTACTTGCTATTGTGCCTCAATATTAAATATTTCATAAATATTTGTTGAATTGAATTAAATCTGCACCATTAGAAATAGTATTCAAAACAAGACCATTGATTCATTGAAATATCATTGTGTATTTTTGGCGGAGTTGTGAATTGATCCAACCATTCTGGAGAATAATTTGGAAGGAAGCCCAAAGTGCTTTCAAACTGTGCATGCCCTTTGATCCAGCAGTGTCATTATTTGATCTGTTTCTTAAAGAGATAATAAAAAAGGGAAAAGGACCACACATGTGCAAAAAATGTTTGTGGCAGCCTTTTTGTAGTGGCAAAGAACTGAAAACTGAGAGGATGCCCATCATTTGGGAAATGGCTGAATAGGTTGTTATATGAATGTTACGGAATATTATTGTTCGTAAGAAATGATGAATAGGTTGGTTTCAGAAAAGCCTGAAAAGATTTACATGAACTGATGCTAAGTAAAGTGAGTAGAAACAAGAGAACATGGTACAGAGCAACAGCAAAATTATGTGATGATCAACTGTGATGGACTTGGCTCTTACAATGGCAATTACAATGAGGTAATTTAAGGCAATTTAATAGACTTGTGATGGAAAAAGCTATCTACATCCACAGAGAGGACTAAGGAGACTGAATGTGGATCAAAGAATAGTTTCTTTACCTTTTTGTTGCTGTTGTTTGCTTACTTGCTTTTTTCCCTCATTTTTTTTCCCATGTTGATTTGATTTTTGGGGGGCTGAGGCAATTGGGGTTAAGTGACTTGCCCAGAGTCACACTGTTAGGAAATGTTAAGTGTCCAAGGTCACATTTGAACTCAGGTCTTCCTGACTTCAGGGCTGGTGCCCTATTCACTGTGCCACCTATTTTGATTTTCTTTTAACAGAAAGACAAATGTGCAAATTTGTTTAGAAGTATTGTACATGTTTAACCTATATTGGATTGCTTGTTGTCTAAGGGAGGGGAGAAGGGGATAGGAAAGAAAAAAATTTTGGAACACAAGATTTTGCAAAGAGAAATGTTGAAAACTATCTTTGCATGTATTTGGAAAAATAAAAATCTACTAAAAAATAAATATCAATGTGTATTGAACCGTGCTTCTAGTGATTATCATTTTCAATTATGAAATAGCTCAATTTCTAAAAGATTAAAATCCATCAGACTCAGAAATGGAGACATAAAGATGTCATCAAGGTAACTACAGAATGTTTAAAATCTCAGAGGAGAGCTTCCAGCACATTGGATACATCCTTGGTGGGAAGAATCTAGGAGAAAAATATGAACAAGAATTGTAACAGATGAGAAAGTATATATGATGTGTAGTCTACACCCATGCTGAAAACCCACATAGGCAAAAATACAGATATACTAAATTATTGAAGCATATTAAAAGATTATATATTTCTCAGATGTGATGAAAGTGATCATCAGAGAAAATAGCTCTGTTTGAAATTTTAAATCAAATTGGTAAAAATATCTAGATAACACTGACCTAAAAATTCTTTTAAATATAGGATCTAGGAAATATATAATTGAAAAAGGCAGAGAACACACAGAGCAAAGTAGGTATAGTTTAGGTACTGTATTAATATGAAAGGCTAGAGGATTGAGAAGAATTTTTTTTTTAATATGGTGGTAGATGTAGCAGATTGATGGACTGAGAAAGTTATTGGTATGAGTGCCTCCATCAATGAGACTGCATTTCCTTCTCATTCTTTTCTCATTTAAAGCCTCTTATAGTTTGTCTCCCACCAATCTTAATGACACATCATTGCCCTTTACATTCTCTACAATTCAATCAGATTTGTCTTTTGACTGTTGACCAAATAGTTACATCTCTCATCTGTCCTTGTGCTGGCTCTCCCTCAATACTTAGAAAATACTCCTTCATCTCCACCTCTTAAAATTCCCAGCCCAAGGAGGTACTTGCTGACTGACTGGAAATCTGTTCCCTGCCCCACAAAGAAGTCTTTCCCTCAGTATTACTTTTGCTAGGAATACTTTTTAGTAAAAGACTTGAGACTTTATCTTTACAAGATGAGGAGTGTTTGAGAAGAAAGACCCAGAGTTTCTGAGTTTTGTTTTCTTCTATCTTTTCTTTTCCCTTACTATTCCCTGTGCCAGGAAGATTATCTAGTAAAATCCCTATAAACTTTTACATGATGAAAGATCCTCTAGAACATCCTTAAAACCTTGTTTCCCAGGGATGGGAAGTGATATTGCTACTATTTTCCCGGAAGCAAGTTTGTTGAGGGTTTTTTTCACCTCCCACTCACAATATGTTTAGGCTTTACTTAAAAGAAAACAAATCAACCCTCAAGGCCTCATTGACCTTAATTTTCCCACATCCTCACAAATATAGAATAAGCACAAGACAAAGTTGCTCCTGGGTCCTGATTAGCTCCAGCTTTTCTGACAGCTTTCTGGTCATCAAGAACAAAGGTATCAGACTTACAGCTCATGGATTACCACCAGGTCATAAAACTCCCAAATGTAGCCCATACCAGATTAAAATTAAATTTGGAAAAATTTAGCAAAATAAAAATACAACAGATAATGTTTGTGGCTTTTTAAAAATTAATATATGGCCCACAGGGATCTGTTTCTATTTTAGTTTGACATCAATAAATTCTGTTGTCCAGTTACGTCTATTAATGACTCCATTTGGGAGAGAGGGAAATCTTGGCAAAAATACTGGGATGGTTTGTCATTTCTTTCTCTGAAGGCTCATTTTACAGATGAGGAAGCTAAGGCAAAAAGGGTTAAATGACTTGCCCAGCAAATGTCTGAGACCAGATTTGAACTCATGAAAATGAGAGTTCCTGATAGACCAGTGCACTATCCACTACGCCACTATTATAGGGGGCACAAAAAAATTCAAGCTACATAGAATATGAACTTCTCGGTATTGCTGAGAACACGATTCACCATACTCTGATTATCTACTGGCCAAAGACATTTCCTGATGGAAACAAAAGGAAACTGTGTCCAAGGAAACTAAATACCACTGTATTTTTGTTGCATATTATTGCTGCATTAAGGCAAAGTAAACCTCCATTATTAAATGTTCAGTGACATATGAGTGCCTCACTGGGTCCTATCATCAAATCCAAACCAAGAAGAGGCTGGAATTAGAACCAGGCTTTTAACAGTGATGTTCCATTCTCCTTGGAATCATAGGATTTTATATCCCACTTTGTTTTACAGATGAGGGAAATGAGGAACAAAGTGAGAAAGTGACCTTACAGCTAATAAGCTAGTCAGAACCAATGACTAAATTCTGATTATCTAAGTCCAAAGTTACTGTGTTCTGGCCTCCACCCTACCCTGCAACATCACATATGCCTCCTTGATATCAATATCACAAGTACTTAGTGAGTTCTTGCTTTAGCATTGGGGATTGAGCAACACAAAATAAATTTATGAATCACCTTTGACTTAGGGAACAAGATATATGACAGTTAAATGATAATATGAAGCAATATATGATTGAAAGAAAAGTGAACACACCATGAATAGCCTGTGAAAGTCAGATCACCTTTAATGAATAAAGAATTAAAGAGTGAGCCTCAAAGAAAGTACTAAATGTAGGAATACTCATTACACTTATAGCATGCTTTATGATCACAGAGTCCTTTCACATGTATTTTCCTATTTGAACTCCACGACACCGATTCAGACATCAGACTTTCCACAAGGTGTCATGGAATTAAAATTCTTTTTACAGAGATTGGTGACTTCCTTGAGGGTCCCTCAACTGCCCAATAATGAAGAGGGAACATGAACTCAAGTCTTTGGTCCTATACTTTCCTACTATGCTACCTCAGAGAATGACACTCTGTTCAGGAAGCCAATTGCTCAGCCATCTCTGCTGCAGTTTGGCCATCTGTCTACTCTACATTCCCTCTGTGTCCTCTTGGAACACAGGACACAATGTCTTGGCTCTGCAGAACTGATTTACATTCATTTTTAGGGAGTTTCTCCTTTTTAAAAACACATGGCTATTTATGCCCTTTTCAACTGAATAGATTCTGCTTACAAGAAAAATCATAGATCTGGAGTTTGAAGGGAACTTATAAGTCACCTAATCCAATCTGCTCATTTTACATATGAGGAAACCAAGGCTTAGAAGCTGGAGTAACTTGTCCAAGCTTACATGCAATCAAATTTTAACCCTAATCTTCTGACTTTTAAGTCCAGACCATTTCTTTATTTTGTTAATACATACATCAAATAATAATTGCAATAACTAGATTTTATAAAATGCTTTAAGGTTTGCAAAGTATCTTATACCTGATCTCATTTGATCTTCACAATAACTCTTGGATGTGTACATGCTATTGATTTATAATTTTGACCAATATGTGATTATCTCTTCCCAAAAATATATTCCAATCATTCTTTTCCTTACATTCAGTTTAAAAAACTTGAATTCCAAATTCTGCCCTTCCCTTTAACCCTCCCCACACCTACTGAAAAGGCAAGTAGTGATACCCCATTATACATGTGAAAGTCCACCATTTGCCATATATGCAATAAACTAGTAATCTAATGAACTTTGAACCCAATTTATGTATGCCCTTCTCAGTAAGTAATTGACCTGATTATGAGCAACTTATCTAAGCTCTGTTGTGAATAGGAATAGGAAGTGGATTTATGATTTTATTAGTATAGGGAGTTCCCAGGGAAGGAAACTATCTGTGCCAGTTCAGGTCAGCACTTCCTCTTCTATTTATAGTCAGAGATTAAGTAGCTTGACTTAGTTATATCAATATATGGCAGAGATGTGATTGAACTCAAGTTCTGGCTTTAAAGCCCACTGTCACACACTATTGGTGTGCAATGGACATTTAACTAATTAGTGAAGTTTATGGGCCTCTTTTCAGATTATATTTTTAAATATATAAAATAATAATTGCAAAAATCAGAATTTATATAAATGCTTTAAGATTTTCAACATGTTTTATACACAATGTCATTTCATTTTTACAACAACCCTAGGAGCTATATGCTATTATTCTCTCTACTTTACAGATGAGGAAATTGTAGCAGGCAGAGATTTAGTAATTTGCTCAGAATCACAGTAACAGAGACTGGATTTGAACTCAGATCTTCCTAACTTCAATGCTCTGTTCATCAACTGAATTAAAATGCAGTTATCTATCTATGTTGATAGATAGAGATAGAGATAAAGATAGAGAGAGATACAGAGATATATAGATAGATAGATAGATACATACATACATACATAGATAATTCACAAGCCCCAGATTAAGAATACCTGATATTTGCCCCCAAAATTCATGGTTACAAGTTGAATTTTTTTTTAATCTCCTTTTACTATTGAAATGTTTCATAGTATAGGAAATAATAGAATTTATCTGTGGCCGTTCTAATTGTCATGAGCACTTCAGTTATGCTTTCAGAGATAATCAGAGAGATAATATTCCACACATAATTATTTCTTTACTTGCTAATAGATGGAGCAAAGAAAACCCAGTGAAAGAAATACATAAAAAAAAAAATTTTCCCCAATAATGAGCATGTGAGATTTAAATACACACTCCATTCGGCAGAATGAATGTGACTTGAGGAATGTATGTTATCCTTTGTATTTTCTTATATTACAAGGGTTGAATCATGATGTTGCCTAGTCTTGCCTTGCAAATAAGAGCATCCTTGGATTCCTTTCTGACAAATTATTTAACTATGTGTATTCAGATAAAACCATCTCCTTTTAGAATACTACTACTACTGGAGGGTCAAAACCAAATGGTAGCTTTCTCTCTTAACATCCATTTAAAAAAACCTGGAGCAATATAGAAATCCATCCTTGATAACTGAGGCAGTGCACAGTGAGAACAAAACAGCAGAGAGGACTCTAGAAGACCATTTCAGACAAAAGATATTTTGTAAAAACATGTGGAGCTTCTGTTGAAGAAGGCTCTATGAAAGAAAAGCCGAAAGCTTTTTTAGTTCTCCTTATCTGGCCACAGCTTAACAGGATTGTAAAAGATATAGCCAATATACGTTACCTGGAGGACTGGAGCCTGTGTATTCTTAACTTTGGAGAAGAATCCTTTCTGGATATTGTATATATTAATAATAGTTAACACTTACAAAGCATTTTAAGGTTTGCAAAGTACTTTAGAAACGTAGGTGCTGTTATTGTCCTCATTTGACAGATGAGGAAACTGAGGCAGGCAGCAGTCAAGTGAGTTGTCCAGAGTCACACAGGTAGGACGTATATGAAGTAGGATTCTGATCTTTCTGACTCTATCAACTCTCCCACCTAGCTACCTCTACCTGCCTCTTAAGGGAGAGACATTACCTTTTACTTTGCCATTGTCCCCTAAAGACAATGGGACTTTTCTATCTGAAGTGCAGCTGAAATCTTCTTATGGGTTATCTTTCTCATTACAATATGAGTTTTTTGAGAGCAAGGATTGCTGTACTTGTCTATATTACTAGCTTTTAGCACATGGAGCTTAATAAATATTTTATTCTACATTAGTTTTTATATATCATATATATTAAACTTCATTTTTTTTTTCAAATGACTTAACCTGTAAAATTTGTTTGAATGACTATTATTATTTAAAGCTAAGGTCACAGTGAATCATTTAAAAACAGAGAGACCAACAACAGTGGTTATTAATGACATTCAATTCAAATAGAAAAAAAATACAAGTATAGATATTTTTATCATAATAATGAATATAAAAGTTGATCTTTCTTTTTGCAAGTGCCCATATAAACACCAGTGTTTGGTAACTGTCACTAAAATGCAACCATGGCTGATAGATGAATTTATTCATTCATTCAGTTTCAGTTCAGTGAACATTTATTCATTAATGAACTCTAAGTCATATTAGATTATATGCTAGAAGCTGAGGGATGGGGGGGAAAAGTCACATCCTTATAGCTTATAATCCAATAGAGGACATACAACTACAACAGAATTTTAACACAGGTCAAAAGATATTTCTTAAGCATTTACTCCGTGCTTAATGCTGGGAATATAAATACTGTACAAGCAAAAAAAAAAAAAAGAATCCCTGACCTAAAGGGGGAAAGATAACACAGAAAAGGGAGAGTTGGGAAAATCTAGAACTGGAAGAGGAGTGAAGGAGAGAACATAACTAATTTGGGCATAAAATGCAAATTTCTCAAAATGCAAATTCCCAGAGGAACCAACCAATCAAAGAAAAGGTTTAGGGAATCTTTCTGAGGGAGAAAGTCACAAGGGAATGATGAGAAAATGAAAAGTTAAAAGTAGAGCCAAGGGAGGAATGAATATTAAATCAGTTTACCAAGTCCAGTCACCATGAAATGAAAAGCCTAGTCAAATTTGTGATAATGGTAATTTAATCTTCAATTTGTGTATTGATTGTCAGTGAGAAATTGGCACACTCCATATAAACATTTTTATCCATGCAGTCTCTTGTTCTTTAACTTATAACCATTACACAACACAAAAGCCAGGACTCAGTCCCACCATGCCTGATGCTTACTACCAGTGTGACCATAAGGAGTCACTAAATATTCCTCCTTTGGAAAATGTGACCATTGAAACTGATGGCTTTTAAAGCCTTTTCTTCATATAATAGATAATCTTACAAATGTACCTGAGAGTATGCTTGGAGGAAACAGATCTAGATAAATAAATAAGCAATTTAGAGTTCAATTCTGCCTCAGATTGTGTGCTCACTGTGTTTGTAACAAGCATTGGCAAATCACTCAGCCTCTGAACTTCTCCCATATGTAAAAATGGAGGTAATATATGTATAAAAGAATGCCTGCAAAGTTCCTCTGAGATTATTTACATATGGAAAAACTAAGAATTCTATTAGGCTTTTCTATTAGGATTCTATTAGGATTATTCTAATCCTCTAACATGTCTTGAGGATTAATTTAAACCAGTATATATCAGATATAAAACTTGAACCCACTTCTTCTAGACTTCAAGGCCAATCTCGCTCCATTATATAAATCTGCCTATTCAGAATTGAGATTTATTGATGATGTTAAAAAAAAAAAAAAACCCAAACCATAACTCCGTGATGTTAAAAAAAAAAAAAAAAAATCCTCTATCCTTGTTTCTCCTACTTTGCCTATGTCATTGTACAAGACAGGAGTCCATCTTGTATTTTTCTTCATTTTAAGTTTGCCATAGTCAAAGAATTCCTCATCCTGGTGCCTCCTTATTGGCAATGAATCTTTTTTGTACTTAATAGGTATGGCCATCAGAAATTAGATTCAATCTTATGTCATTGTCATTCCTGAAACCTTTATCAATGGTAGAATATTCCATGACCTGGGTTCCACAGGCAGAGCTTTCAGAAGTCCAAGATCACTGCCATGATAAAATGAAGCATTGGAGTGGGAAATGTTGAATAATTATTAATGAATCAATTATAGAAATCATGTCAAATTATATGAAAAAAAAGACACATAAATACAATATACTAAAACGTATGGAAAAGCAGTATTCAGCTATAAATTTATGTCTTGATGCTTTCTTATATTAGCAAGTTAGAAAGAGAAAATGTAAAGGTACAGTGGAAAGAATAATGGACATGTTTTCAGAGAACTTGGGTCTCAATCCTGACTCTGTTACTGTTACTGCTTGTCACCTTAAGTCCCTTAACTTCTTTTTTTTTTTCCCCCCTGAGGCTGGGGTTAAGTGACTTGCCCAGGGTCACACAGCTAGGAAGTGTTAAGTGTCTGAGACCAGATTTTAACTCAGGTCCTCAGTGCTGGTGCTCTATCCACTGCACCACCTAGCTGCCCCCAGTCCCTTAACTTCTTTGGGCTTCAGTTTCTTCATGTGAAAAATGAGAGTTGAGTTCATCAAACTCCAAGATTCCCTCAAACTCAACACTGTTGATACTCTAATTTGATGAGTCTGTGGTTTGAATTTTCAGTTAAATATTGAAAAAGGAACAAAAGAATAACTTAATGAAAGTATAAAACATATCTGACTTAGAGGAAAAGTTACTAAATAAGTTAAAAGAAAAAATAAATTAATAAGCTAAACCAAGAATTGGATTTTTTGCATAATAATAAAATTGAAAAACCATTAGTAAATTTAATTCTAAAAAAGAGGAAAGAAGAAAATAAAATTATCAAAATCTAAAGAAATTAAAAAACAAGGTTATAAAGGAGAGACTATTTTATATGTGCATATATATGTCTATGCCAACAACACTGAATATTAAAAAATGGATGAACATTACATGTATATATATGCATATATAGAGAGAAGAAATATAGGAAATAAAAATAGACAGGTAAAAAAGACACTAGGTTCCAGTGGATTTACAATATATTAAACATTCAAAACTCAAGTATTTCTTATACTCCTTAAATAGTTTTCATAGGAGATATTTATTTATTCTTTCTTTTTTTAATTTAATTTATACTTTATTTTTTTATTAACTTTATAATTATAACATTTTTTTGACAGTACATATGCATGGGTAATTTTTTACAACATTATCCCTTGCACTCCCAATTTTCCCCTCCTTCCCTCTACCTCCTCCCCTAGATGACAGGCAGTCCCATAAATATTAAATATGTTATAGTATATCCTAGATACAATATATGTGTGCAGAACTGAATTTTTTTGTTGTTGTTGCAAAGGAAGAATTGGATTCAGAAGGTAAAAATAACCTGGGAACAAAAACATAAATGCAAACAATTTACACTCATTTCCCAGTGTTCCTTCTCTGGGTATAGCCGATTCTGTCCATCACTGATCAATTGGATCTCAGTTAGATCTTCTGTTTGTTGAAGATATCCACTTCCATCAGAATACATCCTCATACAGTATTGTTGTTGAAGTGTACGATGATCTCCTGGTTCTGCTCATTTCACTCAGCATCAGTTCATGTAAAACTCTCCAAGCCTCTCTGTATTCATCTTGCTGGTCATTTCTTACAGAACAATAATATTCCATAACATTCATATACCATAATTTATCCAATCATTCTCTAATTGATGGGCATCCATTGATTTTCCAGTTTCTAACCACTACAAAAAGGGCTGCCACAAACATTTTGGCACATACAGGTCCCTTTCCCTTCTTTAGTATTTCCTTGGGATATAAGCCCAGTAGAAGCACTGCTGGATGATAGGATATGCACAGTTTAATAACTTTTTGGGCATAATTCCAGATTGCTCTCCAGAATGGTTGGATTCTTTCACAACTCCACCAACTATGTATCAGTGTCCCAGTTTTCCCACATCCCTCTAACATTGTTTCCTTCCATCTTAGCCACTATAACAGGTGTGTAGTGGTATCTCAGAGTTGTCTTAATTTGCATTTCTCTGATCAATCAATAGTGATTTGGAATACTCTTCATATCAGTGGAAATAGTTTCAATTTCATCATCTGAAAATTGTCTGTTCATATCATTTGACCATTTTTCAATTGGAGAATGGCTTGATTTCTTATAAATTAGAGTCAATTCTCTGTATATTTTGGAGATGAGGCCTTTATCAGAACCTTTAACTGTAAAAATGTTTTCTCAATTTGTTACTTCCCTTCTAATCTTGTTTGCATTAGTTTTGTTTGTGCAAAAGCTTTTTAATTTGATGTCATCAAAATTTTCTATTTTGTGATCAATAATGATCTCTAGTTCTCCTTTGGTCACAAATTCCTTCCTCCTCCACAAGTCTGAGAAGCCAGCTATCCTATGTTCCTCTAATTTATTTATGATCTCGTTATTTATGCTTAAATCATGGACCCATTTTGATCTTATCTTGGTATGTGGTGTTAAGTGTGGGTCCATGCCTAGTTTCTACCATACTAAATTCCAGTTTTCCCAGCAGTTTTTGTCAAATAATGAATTCTTATCCCAAAAGTTGGGATCTTTGGGTGTGTCAAACACTAGATTGCTATATTTATTCACTATCTTGTCCTATGAACCTAACCTATTCCACTGATCAACTAGTCTATTTCTTAGCCAGTACCAAATGGTATTGGTGACTGATGCTTTATAATATAGTTTTAGATCAGGTACAGCTAGGCCACCTTCATTTGATTTTTTTTTTTCATTAATTCCCTTGAAATTCTCGACTTTTTGTTCTTCCATATGAATTTTATTGTCATTTTTTTCTAGGTTACTTATTCTTTCAATGAACCAAATATGGTCCTGATTCTCAGCCAGAGAGGGATACAACAAAAAAAATAGACCTATATGTTAACATCCCTATATGCCAACATCATCAATAGACATTTATTATAAAAGTAATAAATGTTAAGTAAGATATTATTAAATAGAATATATAAATTTTTTTAAGTTTCTCATTTGGGATTTATACCCAAAATGAAAGGATAATCCAACATTAGGAAAATAATCAATGTACTAAATCAGAGTATACCTAATACAGAAAGTATTTTTTAACAAAATATGAGATTTCTATAAAACAACCTTTAAAATGTGAATGAAGGGATTCTTCTTAAAAGGATTAAAAACATTTGTTTAAAACCAAAAGAAAACATATTTCTCCTAATTAAGAAATAGAAGCTTTCTCACTAAAATCAAGATTGTCCATGCTCATCATTACTATTCAATATAATTTTGGGGGAAGCAAAACAATTTGGGCTTAAGTGGCTTGCCAAGGTCACATAGCTAGTAAGTGTTAAGTGTCTGAAACGAGATATGTATTCAGGTTCTTCTGACTTCAGGGCTGGTGCTCTATCCACTTGCCATCTAGCTATCCCTCAACATAATTTTAGATAAATTGTATCAGTAAGACAAGACAAAGAAATTTAAATATAAAAAGAACTACAAAAAAATTAGCAAAAGGGGGAGCTATCTTAAAAGTATCCACAGCAGCATTATTTATAGTTTTAAAAAAATTGAATTAGTTCATGTATTCAACTAGTTCCAATTTTTTGTATTCAGTGGTTGGGGAATAATTAAATTATTGCATATATGTTTTGCCACCTTTGGCAAACATCCCTCAGCCCTAAGATAGGTTCCAAAGAAAGATACTACTCCTAAGTAGTAGGAATCTGTACTTTAAATATTAATAGGTCATGAGCTCCTACCAGTGTGCTGACATTTAATTGCCAGCAAGCAGATATAATTAACTCCAAATAAAGTTATTTACTAAAATGCTAATATAAGAACCCTATGAACTGGCGGCTTATTCTCTCACTATTTCATCTATTATCAATATCAGCAAAGTAGTGCAGTGGATATATGACTGGACCTGTAGTCAGGGAGACATGGTTTAAAATCTTGCCTCAGTCTCTTATTAATTGTGGGACCCTTGCCACTACAAAAAGAGGTGCTACATTTTTGCACATGTGCATCCTTTTCCCTCTTCTATGATCTTTTTGGGATGCAGATCTAGTAGCGAGACTATTGGATCAAAGAGTATGCACAGTTTGATAGCTCTTTGAGCATAGTTCCAAATTGCTCTCCAGAATGATTGGCTTATTTCACAATTCCATCAACAAATGCATTTATATCCTAGTTTTCCCACATCTCCTTTCCTGTAACCTTAGCCAAACTGAGAAGTATCAGATGATACCTCAGACTTGTCTTAATTTGCATTTCTCTAAACAATAGTGATTTAGTGAATTTTTTTATATGACTAGAAATGGCTTTAATTTCTTTGTCTGAATATTGCCTATTCATATCCTTTAACCATTTATCATTGGAGAATGGCTTGAATTCTTATACATTTGAATCACTTCTCTATATATTTTGGAAATGAGGCCTTTTATCAGAAACACTGGCTATAAAATTTCCCCCCAGTTTTCTGCTTCCTTTCTAATGTTAGTTGCATTAATTTTGTTTGTGCAAAACCTTTTTAATTTAAAGTAAGCAAAATTATCCATTTCATAATGTTCTCTAGTTCTTCTTTTTTTCCCCCTGAGGCAATTGGGGTTAAGTGACTTGCCCAAAGTCACACAGCTAGAAAGTGTTAAGTGACTTGCCCAGAGTCACACAGCTAGAAAGTATTAAAGTATCTGAGACCAGATTTGAACTCAGATCCTCCTGACTACAGGGCTAGTGCTCTACCCACTGTGCCACCTAGCTGCTCCGGTAGTTCTGCTTAAGCCATAAATTCCTTCCTTCTCCACATATCTGAGGGGCAGACTATTCCTTGTTCTTCTAATTTGCTTATAATATTACCTTTTCATAAACCCATTTTAACCTTATCTTGATATAGGATGTTAGATGTTGGTCAGTGCCTGGTTTCTGCCATACTTGCCAGTTTTCCTAGCAATTTTTGTCAAATTTTTGTCAAATAATGAGTTCTTATCCCAGAGGCTGGTGTCTTTGGGTTTATCAAACACTAGATTACTATAATCATTGTGTTTTGTGAACCTAATCTAATCCACTGATCCACTACTCTATTTCTTAGCCAATACCAAATGGTTTTGATGACTGCTGCTTTATAATATAGTTTTAAGTCTGGTACAGAGAGGCCACCTTCCTTTACATTTTTTTTTCATTAATACTATTGAAATTCCAGATATTATGTTATTTTTCTAGCTTTGTAAAGTAATTTCTTGGCAGTTTGATTGACATGGGACCAAAAAGTAGATTAATTTAGGTAGAATTTCATTTTTATTATATTAACTCAGCCTACCCATGAACTTGACATTGTTCTAATTGTTTAGATCTAATTTTGTGTGAGAAATGTTTTTAATTGTGTTCATATAGTTCCTGATTTTGTCTTGGCAGGTAGATCCTCAAATATTTTATATTATCTACAATTATTTTAAGCGGTATTTTTCTTACTATCTCCTGCTGCTGGGCTTTTTTGGTAACATAGAAATTTTGATGATTTATGTGGGTTTATTTTATATCCTACAACTTTGCTAAAGTTATGAATGTTTCTAGTAGTTTTTTAGATAATTCTATTGAGAATTGCTTGACAATACTTTGAGAAGCATTGAGAATGCTTCATTGGCAGCCAGTATTTATTAAGGGTATAAGTTGAACATTTTTATCAGTTATGCTATTATCTGTCTTTATATTCTTTTACAGCATTGATTATAGATATTTCAAAGTTTTCCTCAAATATAGAGCCAAGACCACCCATTGTTAACAAAACTTCTGATGTTCTTGGAAATCATCAAAGAAGAAGGGTATTCCAATTATTTATAGGAGGGCATTTATGAGGGCAGGCAACTGAAGAAAACTTGGCAAAAATGATTTCAATGACTTGTAGTTTGACTCTACAGATCCCTTCAACAGAGGACACATCCTAGTGTAGTTACATCCTTTACACACATGGAGGCTAAATCCAGCATTATTCAAGATCTGTGTTGTTCTTTTTTCTTTTTTTCCCACCAATTTTTTTTTTTTTTACCTCTCAGTAGACCATATGCTGGGTACACTGTGTATATCACAACAGGAACTGATACTTTGGCCCCCCACAGTTTAAAACATTTTATGTTGTGAGCTCCCTGCAGTGCTTTGCTTCCAGTTCTCACGGTTATCCCTTTATAACATCTTCTTTTGGGTCTTCCTTTGGTAATCCACCAAATAACAACTGTAGCAACCCACATTTTTCAAGATATATGAAGAGATTGCCTGAATGCAAACTTACATTAGTAATTGGCACAGTTATTATCATCCTCATTTTACAGATGAGAAAACTGAGGCAAAATTGAGAAGCTTCCACAATCTGAAGAGAGAAAAATGAAACACTCAAGTAATGGAAATTTTTTGCTTGATATAAACTCCAGAAATTATGCCTAATAACTAAAAATAACCAAACCAGCAACTAAATAGCAAAGAATTTTAAAAAGAAAGTGGCATAATTAAACTGGAATTCAGAAAAGTGTTTTTTAAATTTGATAGCAAGAATCTAACCAGCAGATCAAAAACTAACTATACTTAAAAAGAATTTTTTAAAATTGCTTTCTGCTAAAATCATCATGAATGAATTAATTTCCCTGCCCCATAGTATGCACCAAAAAATATAAACACATTTCAGTACCAGCACACAGTAGTTTATGCTGCAATTGTTGCTATGGTAACAACGATAAGAAGAAAGGCATCTTTACTAATAAATAAATAATTTAATAATAAACTACTAATGATTTACCACTAATTATTAACAATACTACTAATAAATAAAAATTCACTATTAATTAGTACTTAATAATTTACTAATAATTTATTTATTTATTTAATTTTAATAGTGTTTTAACTTAGTTTTAGCTAATGACACTAAGGATAGATATCAAATAACCTTATGGTAGATGTAATTGTAGAGAGCTTTTGAAAGTCTTCAAAAAGCATATCAACCTCTAGTTCATGTATGCAGTAGAAAATGTGAATGCTAGATTCCCTAATTTAAATGACTAGAAGATCATGCAGCAAATGGAAAGCAAAAGCATCTCAGAAATTTAGATTCCATTAATTTAAAGCAGTGCAAAGGACAATATGATTCATATTATTTAAAATTTTACTACAAAGACTTGAGAAGCAGAGGAGTCAGAGATGAGAGAACCTTCCCAAAATGAGGATGAAGAACATTTTAACTTTTCTATAGGATCGGGAGAAGAATAACATAAAAGTAAAGCAAGTTTGATTAACTTAATAACAAAACAATTATCTCCAGGGAGATGATAAACTCTACAAAATAGCTAACTTTTGGATAGAGCCTATAATACAACCAAGATCCAAGAATGGAATCAAAAAAGCCCTTCATGGTTGACATCCACATGACTTCACTCAAGAGTGTATCAATACAGAAATGTCTAACAATTGATTTTATTTATGAAAACGAGGGATTTGTGACAGCAGTTTAGAGTCAAATCATTACTCTCAGAAATTACAGAAAGGATTACAATATTTTTAATAAATGTGCCATGCTTATTTGAAAATGCTTCCAAGTTGCATGGAATGAAAATCTTTTGAAATATGGAATCATGCATATTTATATATCTATAAAATATATTTTATAATTATAATAAATAAAATAATAAAATGTAGAAACTCAACTGAAGAAATCAAAATTATGTGGAAACTGAATGTGGTAAATGTCACCTTTGTTTATCTAGTCTGTTATTGTAGCTGTACCAAGGATACTTTTGGCAGTCTTACAGAAATGATGATCTTACATCCTAATGCTTTTATTCCACTACAGAAACTTTTGTTTCCATGTGCAATAGTTTATAGAACTTTGATAAAAAAGCAGACTCGTCCCAGGACTATTTCTATTTTTTAATGTTTATTGATGAACATGAGAAGAAAGACAATCACCATGATAGGAAATTTTTTCCAAAGGCATCAAAATGTCATTTGCATTATAGACCTAGAACTTAAAGTAACTTTAGAGGCCCTTCTGTAAAACAGAGCAATTTTATTTTATTGAAGAGAGAATTGTGTTCCCCCAAAAGATTAATTAAGTTATACAAAATGATACACAAAAGGATATAATAGAGCTGGCATTCCAACCCAGGACCAATAATACTAACAGTTGTGTTCTATCCACTGCTACACACTATCTGTTCTTGATAAGTGTGAAATTCTTAATGAATAGTAAGAAAAAAATTGAGCCTGAAGATTTTGAGCTTGAACCCATAGGTCAAATTGAAGCATTAAATGAAAGAATTAATGAAAACAATACTTACAAATACATTAGTATTCTCCTAGCAAGACTGAGGAAGCAAAAAGCTATCAATGAAAAAACTGTAGTTGAGTATGTCAAAAGGTTTACTGGCTGACCTCCTAAAGATAAATATCAACAGGAAGAACGTGCTAATTAATACCTATGAAAGAGGAGTTTTATTGAATACTCTTGGAATGATAAAATGTACAAAAATGGATTTAGAAAGTATCCAAACACTCATTTAATAGTAATTAAAACATAAGACTCATTACTAAAATAAAAACAAAAAACCAAACCCCAAACCAGCCTATAAAAAGATGAAGAGTATCTTAGTCAAGAAAGAGGAAAATTGATAGATGTGTCAAAGCATTTGACAAGCAATGTTAAAAAAAAATTCTTTTGAAAAGAACAGATTTTACAGAGTAATTTATGGTTGTTTAGTTGTTTTTCAGTTGGATGGTATTATCCCATTTGAACTTTTCTTGGCAAAGATACTGAAGTGATTTGCTATTTCCTTCTCCAGTTTATTTTACGTATGAGGAAACTGAGGTGCACAGGATTAAGTGACATGTCCAGGGTCATGGTAAGTACCTGAGGCCAGATAGGCATATACTATTGAATTTGATGACTGTAGTTAAAACTGGTTTTCCTCCAAATGGCTGCACTTCAAGTTAAAATCAAAAGGCTCTCCATGGGCAACACCCACATGAACTTGTTTAGAAAAATTTACAGATTCCTGATAGCTATTCAGGACAGTCCCACCAGAAAATACAGAAAAATTATCCTTAAAGGATCACAAATTTATTATTTGATGCAGTTTATGGAGGGAATTGATAGAGAAGATTCAGTAATGAATAAATTATTGTATATGAATATTATGGAATATTATTGTTCTGTAAGAAATGACCAACAGGATGATTTCAGAAAGGCCTGGAGAGATTTACAGGAACTGATGCTGAGTGAAATGAGCAGGACCAGGAGATCGTTGTATACTTCAACAACAATACTATATGATGATCAATTCTGATGGATGGGGCCCTCTTCAACGATGAGATGAGCCAAATCAGTTCCAATAGAGCAGTAATGAACTCTGGGAGATGACTATGAACCACTACTGGAATTCCCAGTCCCTCTATTTTTGTCTGCCTGCATTTTTTTATTTCCTTCACAGGTTAATTGTACATTATTTCGAAGTCCGATTCTTTTTGTACAGCAAAACAACTGTTTGGACATATATACATATATTGTATTTAATTTATACTTTAATATATTTAACATGTATTGGTCAACCTGCCATCTGGGGTGGTGGGGCGAGGAGGGGAAAAATTGGAACAAAAGGTTTGGCAATTGTCAATGTTGTAAAATTACCCATGCATATATCTGGCAAATAAAAACTATTAAATAAAAAAGAAAAGAAAAGATGCAATACAAAATATGGAGGGATAAAGATAAATTAATTTATTAGGGTATAAAAATTTTTAATCAAATTTTATTTTTGTAATTATCAAGCATTTGTCTCCTCCCCATCTCTGTTCCCCTACTGAAAAAAGAAGAAAAACAAATATGCACAGTTAAGCAAAACAAATTTCCAGAGACTTAATTGGAGAAATCAAAACCATGTGATAATAGGAAGTCCACAATATTATCCCTGTCATCCTGCTCACTATTATAATTATACTAATGATGCTTTCGGTAAGTCTATGTAATAGGAGTTTAATGATTCTATCATAAAAATCCAATCTTTTTAACCCACATGTACAATAAATACCCTGTAGAATCTTGAATATAAGAGAATAATATTAGTATACCAACCTGTCCCAGGATGATTCCTATCTGAAATCCATTGAAAAAGATAAGGCTGTGGTTCCATGGTGTAATGGTTAGCACTCTGGACTCTGAAAAAGATAAGGTGATAATAATAGTGGTAATAGTCATGATGGTAATGTTAGAATATAAGCTCCTTGAAGGCAAGAATTTTTTTTTGTCTTTATATCTATAGTGCCTAGCATAGCATTGTGAATCATACATAGTAGTGAATGAATGTAAATACTTATTTAAGTGAATGATAGCTGAGACTTATATAGATTTTCAAAACTCTTTACATTGTTATTCAATCTTTGCAACAATCTGTGAGGTAGGGGAACTTTACTGAACTCAGACCAGGAAATCATCATCTGCTTTTCTTTCATTTCTAATCTACTGCATGCACCAGTCCAGGACCAAAGGATACCCAACTCATCCTGGGAGATGTAATTTTTGTTAAATTTTATTTTCTTGCTGTTTTTTAAAAATGTCATCTGTTATTTAATCATTTTACTTGTGTCCAACTCTGTGACCCCATTTGGAGTTTGCTTGGCAGAGATACTGGAGAGGTTGCCTTCTCCAGTTCATTTTAATAGATCAGGAAACTGAAGTAAATAAAATTAAGTGATTTGTCCAGGGTCATATAGCTAGTGTCTGAAGCTAGTTTTGAAGTCAGGTCCCTCTGGTTCTGGGGCTGAGACTCTATCCACCAAACCATCTAGGTTTCCCAGTATCTATTTCCCTCTTCTGCAGTCAGAGAGATAATAAGATAAAGACAAATGAGTTCAAGAAAACAGAATCTGACATTATCTGCAATATTCAACAATCATCATCCCTCATCTCTTCAAAGACTGGAGGTATAAGCTATGTTTTCTTAGCCATTATCACTTAATATTATTCAGTTTGAATTTTTGTTCTTTCCATTTTCATTGTTGTAGTCATTGTGTATAATGTTTCCTTATTCTGCTGACTTTACTTTGCATCAGTTTGTACAAATGTTATTTGCATTCTTCATATTCATAATTTTTATAATGGATTATTACATCATTACTTTTATTTTTAGGTTTTTACAATCACAAAAAAATGCTTTGATAAATATTTTGCTATATACAGGGAGTTTATTTTTAACAGTAATCTCCTGGATATACATGCCTAATATTAGGATCTTAGGGGGAAAAGGCATGGATGTTATAGTCACTTTTAGTGTAATGAGGTCCCTCTCTTATTCTACCCCATTATTGTGATCATGGACAAATATTCTCTGCCTGCTTCCAGTGGACCATGTTAGAGGGAGAAGGGATGGGGAAACTTATGATCATGTGTGAATAATCAGTGAGAATTCCCTGGTTGCTGAGCAAGGAGAATAATGATGCAGGATTCCATACTTAGTAAAAGAAGAGTCAGCTTGTGGCTGATGGTCTTCTAGATGAAGTCTTCCAGTTTATAAGATATGATTTCAGTGATAGGAAAAGAATATAGCTCTTCTCTATTTCAACTTAATGGTTTTCAGAACCATACTTGCCACCTGAACTGCACTAACTGGGCTTGTCTCAGAGCTTCTGGCTACCCTTATCTCTCTTCTTTTTCTTTCTTTTCTTATGATCACTGAAAGGTTAGGTCCCAGCATCTTCCTCTCTCTTGGCTCAGTAATCAACTGACACCTAGGAGAGAGTTAGCATTGGAGAGAGAACCATATTGGTGGTCTCTGTTATGCAGTGCTAACTACAGTGATATATAACATGACCTATTAGTTTTAAATTTCTTTTTATTAAATTTTATTTTTTCAATTAACAAAAATAAATTTTCTTTTCTTCCTTCCCATCCCAACACTGGGGAGGTGAGGAGAGTGGAAAACAAAAACTCTTACAACAAATGCACATAGTCAAGTAAAATAAATCCCATGTTGGCTATATTCAAATAATGTGTGTCTCATTCTGTATCTTGTGGGTCATCGTTTTTCTATAAGGAGGTGAATAGCATGCTTTCTCATGGAAATCATTCCTTTGGAATAATGATTAATCATTGGTCCAAGTTCTTAAGATTTTCAAAGTTGTTTGTTTTTACAGTGTTAACAGTGCTAATTAGTAGTCCTGTAAGAACTTTTATGTCCCAACAAAGATTGAATATTAGTTTCCCAGATGATTATAAAAGTAGAAGTAAATTGAGATACAGTGGAAATCATTTTGTTAACACATGGTTCTCATTGTTTTCTATATAGTCTGTCCTATACAAAATTCATATTATAAATTAGTTATTTTTAACTTCCCCCCTTTCTAGGGAAACCACTTAGAACTTTGTGCTCTAACTGTAATTAGTTCTATAATTATCAGCATTTGTCAGAACATTCAGGTGGGGGCAGTGAGTATTGAGTGTGAGAACTGGGTCAACTACTTCTTCTATTGAGAAATCAGGCTTCCCCAGAGTCAAATCTAGAAAATACCAGCTGGTGTCAGCTGTGTAAAGCCTCTAAAAATTATGCTGCATGAGTGTAATTTCCAAAACTTTTCAGAGTGATTGAACTAATTCACAGATTGGGGAAGGTAATCTATGCAATACTGGAGAAAGATCCGAGACAGAACTGATTTTGTTGAGAATTGGAGGGTGCTTAACTGAAACATGTTTTTTTTTCATTGTTCAGGGCCTGGGATCCCACAGATACCTACCTGCCTTGGCCTTTAACTAGGAGCAGGCACGCAGCATACATGCCTTGCCATTAGCACACCTTCTTTTCTGTGTCTTACTCAGGATATGTAATCAAATCAACATCCCTGTTGCTACATGACAGGCATGAAAACCAGTGCCCTATAATGCCACTAAAATGTCTCAGTGATTTTGCATTTATAGGCAGCTAAAGTTGAGTGGAGAACACTTCCCTGATGACCAACCTTTGTTCCCTCATACTCTGCATCTCAAACCATCTTTCCCTTGCCTCTTTTCAGCTCTCCAAACCCCAGTGCTTCTCCTCATATTAATGCAGGAGAAAACTGAAAAAAATCACTTCAGAAAGCTTATGATATAGGTTGCCCATTTGTCCTGAAACAAGAAATCTTGTGACTGGAAGGAGGGAAATGGTGAGGATCTTGGGTTAGCCAATTTTTTCCCCTTGAGACAATGACTTGTGACATATGGATAGCAATGAGACCAAAAACTGCAAGCTGCTCTTGCTGCTAGAGATGGAAAAGGCAAGCCTTTGAGAGAGCTTCCGGTGCAGGAACTAGGGATCCACCTATCTATCTAGACCCTGGAGCATAAGGTAGGGACCTGAGAAGGAAAGTAAAGGGAGTTGAACCTAGTCTAGACCCAAGTGAGGAGACTATCAGAGATCAATCCTGTGGAGGTTCACAAGGGCCTAAAATGCAAAACAGGCCTTTGCCTGCCTCTACTCTCACCCTATGTTTCACTTGGTTACAAAGCTGATTTTGCTGTCTGTTCCCAGATACTCAATTATTCCCTTAATTTTTTTTTTATGATTCATGGCAGGAAAAAGGAATGTTTCAGAACTGTCTGCCTCTAGAACCCAGAAAGGGAAATCTGGGAGGGGAAGTAAGAAAGGATTGCGTAGAGTTCCATGGAAAAATATTTGACTTTTTTTGCATTTTTTGCAATTATAAATAAACTATGGCACAGTATAATGAGTCTGTGCCTCTATTTTATGCAGTCATGGTTGCTCAATCAATAGTGTGACATGGAGGTAAAATGGGTAGATCATCAATTTTTTTTTTTTCATTTTTGTCCCCTAGATAAATTCTGAGTCCTATCAACCTTTTCATGTACATGTGCAGGGCTGGGGGGCTCAGCAGAAACCTCACAACTGGGGCTGGCATAAAGTGCCACCTAGTGGGCATGTTATCTGATACTCTCTTGTTAATTATAGTCAACTATAGAGACACATTGCCTCCCTTTGGGTTTAAAGAAGCCTTTACAATAGGTGATATGGAATACTTATACTATCATGGCCCAAGTAACACAGGAAGCCTATAAAAGCTTCAGTGAGTCAATAAATATTGTCTATTATATGCCCTGCACTGTATCTCCACTGCTGGAGATACTTTTAAAAATGCAAAAGACAGTCTGTACCCTCAAAGAGATTACAATTTAATGGAGAAGACAAGAAGGAAACAAATATGTACAAACTAACTATATAGGGAATAAATAATAAATAATTAACAGAGGGATGCATTGGAATTAAGAGACGTCTGGAAAAGGCTTTCTGTAGAACATGGAATTTTAGTTAGGACTTAGAGGAATCCAGTCATTTATCAACATAAGTTAACCAACTGAAAGTGGAATTTTTGATAGGCAGGAAGTAATTCTCTTTGAGGCAAATGGAAGTCATCTGTGGGGCTCCTTACTACCTTTCCAACAAGCACAGAAGGAAATGGAACGCACTTTTTCTGAGCAAGATCTCACCCCTCTCCTCACCTGACGTAGATAGACAGTCAAAGAGAGAAGAGTCAAGCTAATTGCTATGGAAATGGTGAAATGCTAACATGCATCTCATACCATAAAATGAAAAAAAAATATATAAGGTTTTATCTCTTGTGTCTCCAGTCTTTACCTTACAGATGCTAAAGCAATGTGGATAGTTCAAAGTGCACCTGATTTGTAGTGAGAAAACCTTACTGCTTTTTTTTTTTTTTTTTTTTGAGCTCTTGGAGAAGTCACTTGTCCTTTCTTCTATTAAAGGAAGGGATGAAATTAAACAATCTATGTGGTTGTCAATTACTTTGCATTATTCTCTTTATATCTATTCTATATATACTTATATACATACTAGCGTGTGCCCAAGAGAATGTATACCCGCTGAAAGCAGGGGTTGTTTCATCTCTTGAACTTATAGCCTCAATTCTTAGCACACACCAGGCATTTAATAAATGTCTATTGATTGATTTGTTGGATTGTTTTGCTCAGAATTGGGTCCTTATATTTCATAATCATATAATTGGCAAGCGATGTATTGTAAATGGCATCAAACAAATAATAAATTATTAAGTGTTAATGATTTTAATGATTAAATAATGATAATAATCCTGGAAGAGCACATAACAGCAGACAAAGACAAGTTCAATCATTTTTCAATTGTGTCTGACTCATCATGACCCCTTTTGGGATTTTCTTAGCAAAAATTCTGGAGTGATTGTCATTTCTTTCAGAGGCAAATAGAGTTAATGGCTTGCCCAGGGTCTCACAGCTAGTGATTAAAGCCAGATTTGAACTCAGGAAGATGTCTTCCTGATTCCAGACCTGGCATTCTATTTACAGTTTCACCTAGCTGCAGCAGGATGTAGTAACTTACTAAATATTCAGTCATACTGACTTTTTGGGGTCCCAAAAGTCTTGGTGTAGTTTTAAGATATTAAAGATAAGACACTGGGGATTCTTTGTATACTGTTGACTTGTATATTCTAGAGTTGCTATATATAAAAATTCCCTAAGTAAAGCTGACATTTGGAGGAAAGTAATTTAAAGTGTAATATTCAATTGAGTAGCTAAGTGGTGCAGTGGAGAGAGTACCAGGCCTGTAATCAGGATGTGTCATCTTCCCAAATTCAAATCTGGCCTCAGACACTTGCTAGCTGTGACTCTGGAGAAGACCCAGTTTGCCTCAGTTACCTCATCTGTAAAATGAGCCAGAAAAAGAAATGACAAACCACTTCAGTTTCTTTGCCAAGAAAACCCCAAAGGGGTTCATGAAGAGTTAGACACAATCTAACAGTGACTGAACCAACTCAACAGGCCCAATCAGAAAGAACAATAGGAAATCAGATCTCTCTTGACTGAAGGATTGCACCATGCTATCAAGGCTCAGCTAGATTACATCTCAGGAAGGTATTGCACCTCTGTGGACTCAATCATTTCTATCTCAAAACATGTGTTGTGAAATCTTACTTGTACAATTAGAGTTTATCTCTTCCTATTGATCTCTTTTGTACATTAATGGTTTAATTAAGGTGTCCTGACTACCTCCAAACCTGGGAGACATTCAAGTTGAATTTTTGTTCAACCTATACCTACATCACTTAGAAAAGGATCTTTACAGAAATAGTCTGATGAAAGCATTAATTACTTTAAAAAAAAAACACAATCTTCATGAATTTTTATATACTATATTTTTATATACATGAATTTTAAAACATTGGTAACTTCCAAGGAAAATTGGAAGCTTCATCAATCCTAATAAAAACAATGTGGATGGTGATTCTCTGAATTGATTATGAATTGTGACTAGAAAGCTTGCTTTAGTTATGATTTTTTTATTGACAAAGATAGAAAGTACTCAGGATTGAGAATATAGTGACTTGAATTCTATTCCTAGCTTTGCCATTGTCCATCTACGTGATCTTCAGTAAATTATTTCTTTAGGGATCAATTTCTCTGACTAGAAGAAGAATAGAGTTAGCTTCTTCATGTTAGAAGACAACTTGTGAAATTACTCTCTTCTTAAAAATCATTGTATTATTTTGTTTAGATTGTTAATAAATTGTATAGCTAGGAACACTGATATTTGACTGAGATAAAAGTTTGATGTAAACGAGAGAAATAAATGAAGTTTATGGGAAAAGCAGTTCTCTAATTTATAAACTAGATGGAGGGCTTAGAATTAACTTATTAATTAATGAGAGAAATTATTCATTTCTATTCATTTATGAGGAAATATCAGAACATATCCTGTTATTGTTCTAGAAGCCAGTTACAGAAATTTAATAAGGAAATGAACAAATAAAAAAGGATGAAGGTTAATGTTTTCAGTAATTAAGGTAGCACATAGCACAGACCCAATCAGATACATGGTGGGGGGAGTCATTGACCTGCTTTGAAGTAAATGAGACATTCTAAGAAATGGGGGTGGGAAGGAAAAGTCTTCTAGATGCAACAGGTCACCTGCGCAAAGGTGGAATGGAATGGAATGTTGTCAGAGAATAAGAAGAAAACTAGTTTGACTAGAATGCAAAGTCTGGTAAGGAGAAAAATGTGATATAAGATGAAATGGTAAAAACAGTACTTTATTGGTAAATGTTTAGCAAAGGGCTGGTGGAAAGTGTAGGCACAACACACTTTTAAGTTTAGTCTTACTAAATTTACTTAGTTTTACTTAGTTTGCTATTAACATTTTCTTAAATCTAGACAACAAAAATGATAAATTAAGTCTTGATTTGTAATATTTGTCTATTTCTGAGGTGTAAATGTTCATACTGAAAATTTAACAATTGGCTTTTCCTCCAGCAGACGCTGGGTAGGATCCATGCTGTGGAAGGCTTTAAATGCCAGCACAAGGATTTGGTATTTTATTCTAGAAGGGCCATTTATGATTTCTGAGTAGAGGAATGACATGGTAAATTCTGTATATTAGGAATATCAGTTTGGCAGTTGTTTGAAGAGAGAAACTGGAAGGGAGAGATGAATTGGGACTGTTGGGGATAGGCAGGCTCTTGAAATAGTCCAAACAAATATAAAATTTTCAAGACTAGATAAACTCTAGCTGGATGGTAAAGTCTTTGGAAGTGTGTTAGCAGAATAGCTCTGGAGAGCAATATAGCTGTAGAAAGTAACTTAGGAAAAAAAGATTTCCAGAGGAATTACTACAACAAAAAGAAAGTGATTATCTTCCTCCCACTCTCAAGAAGATGCTCTCCTTTACACCTCAATTTTTCCCCCTATTAATTTATATGCCAGAGTTCATGGTAGGTTTTGTTCATGTGTCATTTCCAATAAGTAGCCCTTCCTCATCTTCTGAATTTTTAGTACTCTCTTATTCCTTCTGAAAATTTCATCTGCCTGTTTTTCTATCTCTGTTTATCCATTTATTCATCCATCTATCTGTATGTGTACACACACACACACACACACACACCCCACACACACAGACTCACACACTCCCTTGTGTGCATAGTTTCCCCACAAAGATGAGGTTCTTAGTCACTAAGTGGGGTTGACAAAAAGAGCTTGAAGATATATAAAATTATTCCCTGAGGCAATCAGGGAAGGGCACTGATGGGGACCAATCTAACCTCAAAGTCCCACCTTCTGTGAAGGTTGGGGGTAGACCCACTTTGTTTTAACTAGCCTGAAATCCAAGATCTGTCAAGCCTCTGAGGTTAAATTTCCCCTATAAATCTGACCATGGTTCGTGCCATCTTTACTGAATTTCTTTGGGGGTTTGTTATAGTTTCCTCCAACACTCTGCCTTGTGGTATCTTTCCCTTCCCGCCTTCCCATATCTCATGATGTGTCTCCTCTCATCACTCCAACATATCTCATGGTATTTTTCTCCTTCATATATTTAACTCTTTTAGGGTGCTAAATCCCATTTAGTATTTTTAGCCTGCTAGTCAGTGGTATACCCCTACCTCATAAAGCATTTTCTTTCTCCTGGTGAGTTGTGAGTTCCATTAAAAAACTTGTCCTTTCTATCCTTAATTGTTAAAACAACTTTCCTTGCTATGTGCTCTCCCAACTCTACTTCATTTTTATCATTTCATATGTATTTCAACATATTTAACATGTATTGGACTACCCGCCAGGTGGGGGAGAGAGGAGAAGGGGAAAATTTGGAACAAAAGGTTTTGCAAAGGTCAGTGTTGGAAAAATTACCTATACATATGCTTTGTAAATAAATAAATAACAAATAAATAGATAAATAATACATAAAAACATATTTACCATTTCATTGTATCTATAGCTTCTCCTAAATAAACCTACCTTTTGTCACAGAGAATGCCCATTGTGAATTCTTCACATGACTGAACTCCAACCTTTGGGTCCAACATCAATCTCATCATTTATTGCTAAATTCTAAATACATAATTTGGCTAAAAATTGCTCTCCTCAATCACACCACCAATAGAGTGTAAGTTTCTTGAAGGTAGGAACTGCTTCTTGCTTTGTCTGTATCCCTGGTGCTTATCAGAATTCTTTGTACATAGTGACCTTGTTTGATGGTCTTGGATAAGTCCTTGATCCAGTCTGATCACATAAAAGGTTGCTTTCAGGTTGTCATTTCCCCCTACAGGTTCTGGCTTCCCAGAAAGTTTTCCAGTCAATTTTCAATTTTTTTTTTCCATAGTAGCTATTTTTGTCAACTCAAACTTAGACTTCCTGCCTCTTGTGCTTCGACAATTCCAGCTTCCGAACTTCTTGTTGTTGCCAATTTCTTTCACCCATCTCATTTCTTCCATAATCTCTCCTGCCTTCTGATGGTGAATCTTTTGATTTGGCTATCTTCTGTCCAATTTCCTTTTCCTTTGGCCACTTAAAGGGGCTCTTCCCACCTTTCCTTTCCTGGGAGACACTCTAGGCTCAGAGCATTGCTTTCTTGATATCTTTGTCATCTCCCCCTTCTCAACATGGACACGGTCCAAAGAAAATTCTCTGCCAGCAGGTCAAGCAAAGAATCAAATCTTCTATTCAAAATGAGATTGCAGATATAGACAGCGGCAACCTGGGGAATAGGAATAAGGAAGGAAATTTGAGTTTCCAGTGATTTTCTTCGTTTTAAGTGCATTGGATATGGTAGATTTCATGTATCAAATCCATTATTAACTCAAGGTTAGGATTTTGAATCAGAAGACACCTTAAAAATCACTTCACTCTCTAGCTGTCTAGCTTCCTCTGTTACATGGGGAGGGGGAGGAAATGTGAAGTACTTTCTAAGGTTTCTTTTAGTTGTCAATCTAAAATTATCTGTCCTCCATCATTTTTACAGATGAGAAAACTGAGGTCCATTTAGGTGAAGTAATTCACCCAGAGTCACAGAAGCAGAGTCAGGATTTGAATCCAGGTCCTCTGATCTTACATCCAGTACATCTACTATACCCTATTGTTAGGAGAATGAACAGAAGTGGATGGAGCAGAATATGACGACCATAGACACTGTGATTAGACATGGAAAAGACAACTTAGGTGCGTCACTGTACCTCTGTAATCAGAAGAAATCTCTCTTATTGAGGATGGAACACTTAAAGGTCCTAGCCCATGAGTTACAGCTAAAGGGGACTTGAGAGGCCATCCAGTATAATTACCTCATTGTACTGATGTGACAGGCTCAGTTCCCCTTTACCTGAAATGGGGATCAGTTTTCCATAACAGGGTGTTGGTATAGGGCTGATCCTAACAACAGGTAACAAAAGTGAGATCCAAGAAGATGAATTTGCTTGACCAGTGACCACCAGGGTCACAGAGATAACACACCCAAATGGGAGTTGGATCCAGGTCCTTTGACTCCTGAGCCAGTGCTCTTTCTTTTAGGCTGGGACCTATGGAAAGAAATAATGATTCTCTGAGTGACAGGTAGAGATGGAGTAACCTCAAAGACTTTGCTGCCTTTGGAGGCCCGGCATGAATGTTTTCCCTTGAGCATAGCTTTTCCACATGTCTTTTGTTTTCTCATGACTGTAGGAGACTCAGATTTAGGCATGTGATTATTTTCTTGATAGAACTTTATGTCTTTCTTAAACAAAATAAGAGTGGAAAACTAGAGAATGTGGGCTTGCCATCAGCCTGACAGAATTTGGGAGGAAAGAGTATCCTGGCTCCCAGCTTTTGTCTGTCATTAGTGGGTCTGGGGGCCCAGGGATCTGGAACTAGCTTTGAAGTGAGGAGCTCTACTCTCTGGGGCATGTTTCATAAACAAAATCTGTTCTATTTAGGGATGATCTAGCTTTGAAGTTATGTAAACACCCCTTGGTTTGGGGGTAATCGATCATTACCTGAAAACTAGCTATCTGCCCTAGTACCTGTTTCTACGACTTTATGACCTGTCACAAAAAGCTCCCACTCAGTTCCTCACACTCTGTAGATTTCTCACCTATGTATGTACAGAGCCAAGTCCAAAAGGGATTAATCCGTGTGAGTTTTCAAGATTTCATGGGCTTAGGCTTTGTGTACAGCTAAGCTAATGATTGAAAACCTGCCTCCCATTGAGACATGGATTGAATGTTGTCAGACCAGCTGGTCTGGTGCATGGACCTAACCTAGCAGAAAATTAGAATAATTAAGCAGATTGATGTAACTTTTTAAGATTTTCAAAGTACTTTCATTCGTAGTATGATGATTTTTTTAGTCCTCATTTTACAGTTGGGAAAATGGTGGCTACGAGAGGTTAAAAATCTTTCCTATGATTGCACATTTAGCTAGCTGGCTAGTTTGCTAAATAAATCAAACATTTATTAAGCATTTACTATGTGGCAAAGATTGTGTCAAGTGCTAGGACAGTCTGCCCTTTAAAAATCTACATAGCATAGCATATCAGATGCTGAACTTGATGGCTAGAAGATCTGCCTTATGTAAATCATAAAAGTATGGCTATAATTTCTGGAATAAGGCAGGCAACACATAAAGACCACCTGGAAAGAGGGGAAGCTTGGGCTTCATCAAGATATGGCACAAAAAGAATTCTCAGAGATGGGGGAGGAGAACTAGATTCCAGGTTACTGCTGGGAGGAGGTAAAGGGGATGGTCCCAGAGAGGTGGTATGATGTAGAGTGGTTGGAAGGTTATGATATTGCAATTGCAATTTGAACCCAGGTTTTCTATCACCAGATCAAGAGTTCTTTCATTCTATCAAACTAATCTTAAAAGTATTACTTCCTAAAGCACTGGGATGGATGCGAGGTACACAAAGAAACAGATACAGATCTTGTTCTAAAGAGCTTACAATCTGGTGGAAGACAGGACAAATACACAAATAACTATGGTACAAAGAAGAATAAGAGCAAAGTAAAGATTGTCTTCCTCTTCTCTTTAAGATTCTTTTTCTTCTAGGTTTAGGCACTTTCATTTTAAAGCTGTCCTTGATTTTCCTGAATTTTAGTGCTTTTTTTCCTCCTTAAATGATATCTCATTTAGTTATCTATGTTCCTGTTGAATACTCTGGAAGAATGTTACATCACCTGAAAGTCTACACATAGTACGAGGTATAGGTGTTTTTTCCTGTTGTTCAGTCCTGTCTAACTCTTCATGACCCTATTTGGGATTTTCTTAGTAAAGATACTGGGGTGGTTTGCCATTTCCTTCTCCTGATAATTTCAATGAGCGAACTGAGGCAAATAATGTTAATGACTTGCTCAGGGTCACAAGGCTAATATGTGTGTGAGGCCAGATTTGAACTCATTAAGATGGGTCTTTGTGATTCAAAGCCCAGTGCTCTATCTACTGTGCCACCTGCCTTGTATCACCTAGTTGCTCTGGCATGTGTTAAGTACTTAATGTTAAATAGAATTAGAGACAAAGTGCTATATAAAATTTCAGAGAACTCTGATATAAGTATGTTTTGACCCCACTCTTTCAGGAACAGGCAAACCATTTTACCTCTTAGGGATCTAGGGTACTCTGAGGGGATGTGTGGGATGTTTCTTTTCTACTGCCATCAACTCAAGCCCCCACTGACTGCATCTCCCCCTCTCTTCTTTTGTTAGAGTCCTGGGAGTAGTATTCCTGGTCCATTTAATCCCTATTCTTTTTTTACTTCAAAGATATAGCCATCACAAAATACAATATAGTACTTTGCTCACACACTCTCTTCTACATCATTTTGGTCTCCAGATAGAACAGGTGCAGCCTAGCTCCTAGCCATACCTACATGATATCGGAACCAGCATTAATGCTCAATAGCTTTTCTTAGCTACTGCTGGCCTATGATCCCAAAAGTCTCTCCTGAAGGTCACTCCTTGTTCCTCAGAATATTAATACAAATACAAATTGTGAAAATGCAGGAGGTTGAGAATGTCCCAGTCAGACTTATAAGGTTGTAGACTTCATTCCTTTTACTGCTCCCCCAAGAGTACTGAGGCAAAGAGACAGTAGTGAAATTTATTGACATTTTTTAATGTTTCCACAGCCAATCAAAGGGCTATGGAGCATGTGTTCAGCCAACTAGAACCAATTATGGAATGTCTATGTTTGCTCCAAGGTTTTTTCCCTAACATGACATCCTAATTACCTTGAAATCATCTTCTTAGGGGCAGCTAGGTGGTGCAGTGGATAGAGCACCAGCCCTGAAGTCAGGAGGACCTGAGTTCAAATCTGGCCTCAGACACTTAACATTTCCTAGCTGTGTGACCTGGGCAAGTCACTTAACCCCAGCCTCAGGGAAAAAAAAAAAAAAAAAGATAGCATTTATAGTTTTCTCTAGCAGAGAATGTCTGTAGTCATTGGAAAATCCCACTTCATATATGAATAATTACCATAGAAGGTAGAAGCAATTATCAATTATCAGTTAACTTCTTTCCCTTGGTCTCAGTTTCTTCACTCTATCTGCAAAGGATGAGGGTAGCCAGTAAAAAGGTGCAAAGGCAAGTGATGGCTTCTTGTGTTTGAGGAACTGTAAGTAGGCCAAAATAGTCCAGCCATCAGTATTGTCGAATCCCCTGTGGTGCTACATGACTATTGTCTCTACTATTGAGGAAGTTGAGACTAATGGATCATTTGCCTGCTCTGGAGTTCTGAATTGGAATGAGACTAAACTTGATTATATGCAAACTCTAAGTCTAGTGATGTAATATAGCTTCTAGGGGAGAGATAGCAATGATTTTGAGGTTCCCTGACCTTAGAGGGCTTCTGTTCTAACAAGTCAGTTTTAAATCTTCTAGCTAAGATTCTAAATCTTCTGACTAAGAAGTCTGCCTCAGGGAAGTCCCACACTCAATCTAATAACAACAATCTGTCAACAAACATTACTGTCTGTTGGTCAGTGATAACCAAACTCCAGAGATCACTCCTTGGTCCTACCTCTGGACCATAAAATTAGCATGTCTATAACATGAAGAATCAGATAAATGTGTCTCTTTGCTTCTGTTGTTTTGCTAAATTCCCTCGGAATTTTGACAGCTTGTAATAGCATTACAATTAAAATAAACTTTGCCCCTTGACTAGGAAATGGGTTTGACAAGGGTGAACCCTGTCCCCCTTCACTTTGGGGGGAAGCAATGGGGGTGAACTCTGAAATTCTGTCCTCTTTAATCTGTAAAATAATCACTCTGAAACTGTGTCCCCTTTAATCTGTAAAAGAAGAGAGATTTGGGGTCTCAGACTCCAGCAAGTCTAGGAAGGGACATACTTTTCCAGACAGGCCTTTTCTAAGATAAATGGTGTCATTCAATTGGAGATATTGGGCAAATCACCCCCCATTGATCTTTTGGGGGTAGCAGGATCCCCTTTCAGGAAATTTCAGGCTCTAGGGGGAAAAAAAAACCTTCAAAATGATTTCATTCAATTGAAAATCTCGGTCTGATAATCAGCTCAAACTGTCCCCAGCCTCCCAGCCAAGATTTGCTCATAAAATAGGTTTCTGTTAACACATTCTTTGCAAAATCTCTTCATTAAAAATTTGCCTGCTAAGGGAATTCTCTCTTAACAAACAATAAAACTTCCTTTTGTCATTCAGACTTTTTGGGTTCATGAATTCTTTCACATTAGACTTGCACCAAGATCAGAGGGGATTCTCATACATCAGGTTCAAGCCTGCAAATTCTTCTGAGACACCTGGTGACACTGGTCTGCGACCCCAAACTTTCAGGGTCTCTTTCCCAACCTTGTAATGCTTCAATTTCCCTGCCTCAGTTTCCCTGAATTGTTCTGCCTCAGTTTTCCTGGTGGCTACCCCACCTTCCTGGCCATCAGGACTGAGATAAATAAGGCTGTGGAGCTCTGGCCAGTCTGGCATTCCAAAGAGTCACAAAAATCCAGATAGCTTATCTCAAATGTTTGAGTATCTTTCTGGCGCAGACTTCCTGTCTCCTGCTCCACTACCTTCTTCATTCTGAACTTATCAGAATTTATGTTCCTTCCTGGAATTTCCACTCACCCAGTGATCTGCCCCACCCCCTTGCCTTTGTTTCCTTGATAGCTGAAGCCCAATAAAAGTCTCTGGAATTAATTGCTAGATACTGGATGCTTTGAAACAAAAGTCCCATCCAGGTGGCTGGCTGTGGCTAGTATAGTTTTGCTAGTCCAAATTCTCCACTATTAACATATTACAAATCCTAATCTCTATCTTGCCTCAGTTTCTCCTGCATTAAAACCTCAACACCAGTACTAATATAAGGAGGTTGTAAACACCAGATTCCTATAGTAGGGTGAACTGGCCTAAGTCAGAAACCTGTAAATGAAATCTTTTATGTTGATCAGCTGTGGATTCCAATTCTGAGTGGCAAAAAGGCAAACATTACCTGGGCAGTCCAAAATAGAGTGGGTGTGCATTGAGGGCAGGAGGATACCCATATAGCACCAAGATGGAAGTACACTCCCCACTTCCTATTGATTTTTAAATTCATCAGATGGATTAGAAAGGAAATAAGTAATGACCAATGGTCAGAGATGCTTTCTATTTCTTGTGGGTCACATGACTTCCTGAACCTCAGGCCTAGGGTATGTCCTACTTTTGAGAAATATTCATTTATTTCATTCACCTTTATCTTCTGATTGGCATGGCTTTCTTATGTCACTGACTCTAAAGTTCAAAATTATTAACTCTAGCCCTGACAAAATGAGGAACCAGTATGTTTTGACTTTTTAAAATAGCTTCTTTCAATTCAAAAGATGAAGAATTGGAATATTCATATTTTGTAGCCTAAAAAATTTACACCTTAGCCAGGAAGAATTACAGGTGGGCAAACCTCAGAGGAGCAAAACCAGTGGAAAAAAATTCAGTCCTGACTTGAGGAAATCCTTTATTCAGGAGAGAATTTTTAGATATAGAATAGGATTCTTGGCCTTTGCCTAGGTAGCAAAAATGCCAGAAATAAATCTCTAGTGTTTTCAATACTTAGTGGAGGCTTATTTGAGCCTGAAGGTATTTTATACCGCCTGGTACTAATTGCCTTTTTTGGGAGTAGAATAGGATAAAATGATAAGAATTTTAAAGGTGAATGGAAAAGAATAGGAGTGTTTTCCCTTACCCAAAAGACTCTGTGTAGGGACTTATTGAGGGAGATCTGAGAGGGGGAAGAGATAACTAGTCACCTTAACTCAGCCAGGACTGAAAACTAGGAATCTCCAGCTGAGGAAGGCAAGTGGCCACATCTCCACGGCTGCAGTATACTGAGTATAAGCTAATCATTATATCACTAGGAACCATTATTTGTTGTAAGATTAAATCATTCATACTGAACTAGAGGATTTACATGCTAAACTAGATAACCATTGTCTTATCAATTCCACTGAGTTAACACCTTGTTTAAATCAATCATACTGAGCCTTAAGTATATTTCTCCAAAGTTCCTGTCCTTTACAAGCATCCTAATCTACTGATTTCGTTGCAATGTCAAAAAAAAGCAGAAGAGGGGCAGCTAGGTGGCGCAATGGATAGAGCACCAGCCCTGAATTCAGGAGAAGTTCAAATGTGGTCTCAGACACTTAACACTTCCTAGCTGTGTGACCCTGGGCAAGTCACTTAACCCCAGCCTCAGGGGGGAAAAAAAAAAAAGGCAGAAGAAGGCCCTCCACATGTTGAGTAGATCTCTTATGGAGGTTTGATGTAATCAACAATGCTACAAGATGACAAAGTGAAAGGAATAAGGGAGGGAATAAGTATATATACATACATACATATTACATGTTATATGCTAACTATGCTAAATGTCTTACAACTATTATTTTTTCTGATCCTCAAAAAGAACCTGGGAAATAGAGGCTATTATTAGCCCCATTTTATGGTTGAAGAAACTGAAGCAAACAGAGATTAAATGAATTGTCCAAGATCATGCGGTTAGTAAATGTCTGAGGCCAAATTTGAACTCATGTCTTATTAATTTCACATCCACTATTATATCTCTAATGCCACCTAGATGCTGAAATATTCATCAGAGAAGGGACTCCATCAAGCTAAATATACCAACTTGGGTATGAGTCCTTTTTGCATTCTTTGTGGTATGTAATAAATTTGCTTTATGTTCAATTCCTTATTTTCTTAATTCTGGAAAACAAAGGACTCGTGATACTTAGGCAAGATCTATAGAGAAGGCAAAATCAATTTTTTGAAGAAACCTAGAATGGGGCACAAGGCAAGAGCATGAACAGAGATATCTTACAAATTCTTACCCAATTTTAAAATTCCATTTCTTCCCTCCCCCCATTTTCAATCAATCAACATTTATTTCCTTTCCCTCACACTCGCCCAAATGAGGGAGGGAGAGAGAAATAGAAAAACAAAACCCTTGTAACACGTTCAAGTCAAGTTAAAAAACATTCACAATAGTTATGTCTATATGAGTGTGGACCACAACATAGCATTTTCACTCTTTCTGATGTTTTCTTTTCCTTCTCAGGTTTTTTTCTTTTTAGATCCGATTTTTCTTGTGCAGCAAGATAACTGTATGGATATGTATGCATATATTGGATTTAGCATATATTTTAATATGAATTGGAATACCTGCCATCTAAGGAGGGGGAAATTTGAAACAGAAGTTTTTGCAAGGGTCAGTGTTGAAAAATTACCTAGGCATATGTTTTATAAATAAAAAGCTATAATAAAAAATTAAAAAAAATTAGTTATGTCCAAAAATATGTTTCATTCTGCTTCTTGAGTTTACCACTTTTCTGACAGGAAAAGTTACTCAATCTTTTGAATAATCTATTTACCTGAGCATAGACTTCATATTTTATAGCAGAAATTATATTTCAAAGGTCACCATGTTCAAAGGTTTTAGGATAACCGTGGCATTGGCCATGAAAGAAATGCCTTTTTGAATCTTAACATCTCTATGTTGAGACTGAGTAGAAAATTTCTTTTTTGTTTTGAAATCAGCAATTAATCCTTTGAGGTTGCATTCTGTGATTTTAAAATTTTGTCCTTGGTAGGCAAAGAACAGAGGATGGAATATGGTCTTTTGGGGAATACAGAACTATAATGAAATGAGATAATATTTGCAAAGCATTTAACATTGTACCCAATAATGGACACAAATATTTCCCATCCCTTTTTATTATATCAATAGATCTTTGTTTTAGCTAAGTAAAGCATTTTATAAATTTGAAAGCAGTATAGAAATGACCATAATTATTATCATCACCCTAATCATTATTATTGTTCTAATTACTATGAAAAAAATTATTATCCTTTATAATATCTTAGGCTCTGCAGCTCCCTGAAGCTCTCTCTCTCTCTGATAAGTGGAGAACTCTGTTCATGAGCCAAGTAACTTCCAACTCCAACACTTAGCAAGCACTTATTAAGCACCTAGTATGTGCCAAATACTGTACTAGAAATACAAAAATAGCAACAAAGCATCTCCTTCCCACAAGAAGTTTACATTCTTTAAAAAACATTTTTATTTTCAGTTTCGAATTCTCTCCCTCCCTCCCCTTTTCCCCACCAATTTAAAAGGTAAGAAATATGATGTTCATATATACATATGAAGTCATGTAAAAGATACTCTCACATTAGCCATGTTGTGCAGGAGGGAAGATAAATAGAAAAAGCTCTGCTTTAATTTTCATTCAGGGTTCATCATTTCTCTCTCTCAAGGTAGATAGCATTTTTCATCATTTTCCTAGTTCTTTAGAATTGTTATGGTTCAGAAGATCACTGTACACTTCAACAACAATACTGTATGAGGATGTATTCTGATGGAAGTGGAAATCTTCAACATAAAGAAGATCCAACTCACTTCCAGTTGATCAATGATGGACAGAGGTAGCTGCACCCAGAGAAGAAACACTGGGAGGGGAATGAAAATTGTTAGCACTAATATCTGTCTGCCCAGGTTGCATGTACCTTCGGATTCTAATGTTTATTGTGCAACAAGAAAATGATATTCACACACATGTATTGTACCTAGACTATATTGTAACACATGTAAAATGTATGGTATTGCCTGTCGTCGGGGGGAGGGAATAGAGGGAGGGGGGGTAAACTGGAAAAATGAATACAAGGGATAATATTATAAAATATATATATATATATATATATATATAATAAAAAAAAAAAAAGAAAAAAAAAAAAAAAAAAGAATTGTTATGGTTCACTATATTGATCAGAGTTGTTATGACTTTGAAAGATGATTATGATTATAATATTGCTGTTACATTGTTCTCTTGGTTTTGCATACTTTACTTTGTATCATTTCCTATAACTCTGTTCAGAATCTTCTGAAATTATCATATCTATCATTTCTTATAGTATATTAGTATCCCATCATAATTATATGCCATGACTTATTCAGGCATTTCCCAATTAATGAGCATTTCCTCAGTTTCCAATTCTTTTCACTACAAAAAAACTGCTATACATATTTGTTCTCTGGTCTGAGCCAGAGAACTGTCCAGACAACCTGAGTTCTCACCTGGTAATCCTAACAGTGAACATATGGATCTTTTTCCTTTTCCTTGATCTCTTTGGGATATCGACCTAGTAGGGGGATTGCTGGATCAAAAGCATGTATAGTTTTATAGCCTTTTTGGAATAGTTCCAAATTATTCTCCAGAATAGTTAAACCAGTTCACAAGTTTACCAACAATGCATTGTTTTTCCCACATTTCCTTCAGCATTTATTATTTTCCTTTTCTGTTATCTTAACCAATCAATGAAAGTGAGAACTTCCCAAAGAAGTTCTCACCATTTTACTGGTGGATATAATATATACACAGATTAAATAAGTAAATATAGTCATAGCTAGCAATTATAGAGTGCTTTAAGGCTTGCTAAGCACTTTACAAATGTTATTTCTTTTTTTTTTTTTTTTATCCTCATAACAACCCTGGAAGTAAGTGCTATTTTCATTCCCACTTTATAGAAAAGGAGACTAAGACAAAGGTTAAGTTACATGCCTAAGGTCACAAAACTCATAAATGTTTCAGATAGAGTTTGAACTCTTGGTCTAACCTAACTCCAGATATAGAGCTCTATCCATGATGCCATATAACTTCCTAGAAAATATAAACAAAGTAATTAGAGGAGAATAGCCTTAACAATTTGGGAGACTGAGAAGAGTCTCATTTGAGGGGCTATGTTTAAACTGAGCTGTGAAGGAAGTTAGAGAATGAAGAGGGAATACATTCTTAGTATATTGTGATTTATAAAGCACACAGAAGTCAGGAGATTTTTTAGTGCCTTAAATTATAGATGATGACTATTTTTAAAGAGAGAAAAATGTGTAAAGGGGAAATTTAGGCCCCCCTTCCCATCTCAAAAGGACAGATACAGAGGTGTGAAAAACTTATCTGAATTAGTAAGGGAGTTTGGCAATGGCTGGCAGGACAGACCACATCCTTTGAGTTCTTTATAAAGCTAAGTCTACCAAGTTCTGGAGTGAGGTGAGATGGTTATGGTAGTCAAGTGCATTTGAGAAAGAGAGAGTGCTGGGAGAGTCAGAAAAACCTGAGTTCATATCTAACCTCAGCTATTTATTAGCTGTGTGACTATGGACAAGTCACTTAAATTCCTAAACTACAAAATGGGAGTTATGATAACACCTACACCTCGTGGAATATTTGTTAAGTATTCTGCAAAAGCACAATTTCTGCATACAGTGGGTATCTAATAAATGCCTCTTTTTTCCTTCCTCCAGCAGAGGGCTGGAGTTTCACATTTTGAAAAAGGTTTTTGTAATCAGCATAATTACCTCTGTATCTGTCCTTTTAAAGTAGGGAGGGAGCCCAAATTTCCCCATTACACATTTTTTTTCTCTTTAAAAATAGTCATCATTTATAATTTAAGGCATTAAAAAATCTCCTGACTCCTGTGTGCTTTATAAATCACAAGTAGGAGGGAGAGTTCTTTGTTTTTCAACAGAACTATTGTCCCAATAGGATGCACCATATCCATATGAAATCAGAAAGAGAAATACAAATGCAGAGTTGGAGAGTAGAAAGCAACCTTAAGGAGCAAGAAATCTTTCAAAAGGATTCAAGAGATTGCTAATTTAAATAACCAAGAATTCAATTGTGGAGGTGAAGACGACCAGTCTAGCTTAGCCACCTGCTCAGTAGAATCTATCTACCTAGGTTGAGGGCAGGGATGGGAGTGGGGGGGACAGCCTGAGAACACTGAGAAGAGAATAGATATGTGTTTTACTATTAGTGAAACCAAATCTGTCCTTATCAACACTATATATTTGTGGGAGGCTATATTCCAGATTTACAGGGTGACTGTTTTGTAACTGCTATTCTTACTAGGGCTGTTTGTACTTTCTGGCTGGCTATTAAGAACAAGCTCACTCATGGGGACTGAGTTATATAGCTTTAGAAAGAGACTCCAAGGGCAGGTAGGTGGCACAGTAGATAGAGCACTAGCCTCAAGTCAGGAGGACCTGAGTTCAAATGTGATCTAACTTAACACTTCCTAGCTATGTGACCCTGGGTAAGTCACTTAACCTCAATTGCCTCAGTTTAAAAAAAAAAGGGGGGGGGATAGAAAGAGAAACTCCCAGGAATCCTTTGAACCCTAGAGGTAGTAGTGGGTCAGGCGCCTGATTTTCTGCCTCATTAGAACTCTCCTTAGAGGGGGAGGTGCTACAAACAAATACACAGATTAAGTATAACTTGCTTATAGTAAACACATCCCCACCCCAACTCCTCCTTACAAGTGTAAGCTTCTTAAAGGCAGGAATTGTTTCACTTTACTATTTATATCTTCAGTGCCTAATATTGTGCTAAATACTTATTTAATAAATGCTGATTGATGAGAGACTCCTTTATAATTTTGCTGTTGGAAAGAGATGACATTGGAAAGAGAGGACAAATTCAACTTCTTTATTTAAGAATATTTTCTATTTTGACTCTCCTTATTATGGATAGTGACATATGGACATGTGTTTTCACTGCAAGGCTTTCTGACACCTCTCACTTATCAGGGTAAATAAAAAAGCCTTAAAAATTTTTTTAATTAAAAAAGTTCTTTTAGTTTCCTAAAATGTTAGGGCATAACTACCACCCAAATATAGAGATATGTTGCAGACTTTAGCTGATTGTCTATCAGTTTGTGGACAGCTGATGTGGAAGTCAATGTATTTCTTATTCAAAAGCCATATTTGATAAGCTTCACCGAATGAGACTCCTCTGATTCATCTCTTTCTTTACTAAGGATTCAGCCCTTGAGACTTGTTGAGAGCTTCACACCTTCCCCCTCCCAATTACCACTTCCAGTCAATTTACAGCTGGATGTGTGTGGGCTGCATCTGTCTTTGCACTCCATGTGATTAATAGGGTTCATTATCAAGGTTATTTAATTAGAGGATGTAAATTTGGATTTCAGATCGTTCAGTCTGCTTTCCATGCTTTGAACACAAACTCATACCAGTGTACCACTGGCGCAGGATGGTAGCTGAGAATGATCAGCTGTTGAAACCATTGAAAGACATCAGCTGGGGAGCCAAGAGTCCTGAACAAATTTTACTAAAGAAAGACTCTCTTCTGGGGGATAGTAGGAGTGTTGTTAGGAAAGTAATGTTGATGGAACAGTGGAAGTAGGCAGGAAAGCACACATCATAGATTTAGAAACGAATTCTGGGGCAGGGAGTTAGTGGAATTGGAGTGATTTTTAACTCCCATCTGATCACAATGTCAACAAACGTTCCTTTAAGCAAGGACTGTGGAGCAGATTTGGGGTAGTGCTCACAGATGTGTTTGAGGAAGGTGGATATAAAAAATAAGCTAGTAATTATATAGTCTATGTCTGCAAAGCTATTCAATAAATAGTAAGGTCATTCAAACCTGACCTTGGGAAGTAAGTGATATTATTATGTCCATTTTCCAGATAACGAAATTAAAGCTAAGAAATTATGTGTCTGAGGATTCCAGGTCTAGCACTTTATCCACTATTCTAATATCCAATTTAACATAAAGATGGTGGGCGGCTTTTAATGCTTTTTAGATCACTTTTATCTGGGAGTGGGGGTTGTTGAATATGTCTCTATTATAAGAATTGCTTATCCAAATCTTCAGATTCTGGATGATCCATTGCACCAGAAAAACATTATTAGGAAATACAATGCAATCTCACATGTTACATGTGAAGAAGCTGAGGTAGAGAGGTAATGTAATTTTCCTGAATTCACACAGGTAATCAGTGGAGATGTTGGAATTTGAAAATGGATTCTTATTCCAAATATAGGGTTCTTTCTTCTGTACCATCTGATTGTTATCTAGACTATCTTAAATCACTCAGGTGAGCTTCTTGTTTGCTTTTTTCAAGAGATCATTTTACTCTAATAGCTCTTACCTTTGCCTGACACATAGTAAACTAATTAAAAAAGGTGATTAAACTTGTTCTGCTTGACTCCAAAGGAGAGCAATGGATAGGAACAATGAGTAGAAACTTTGGGAAGCACCCTCCAAATAAGACCAAAGCAAGAAAATCTTGAGGAAAGATTTACGAAACATGAAAAGTATCCAAAAATGGGATGGGTTTACTTGCTCTTCGATCAAAGTTCACTCTATAAGAATGTGAACTCCTTGAGACCAAGGACTGTCTTGTTTGGTTTTTGTTGTTGTTGTTGTTGTTGTTTTTGCATCCCTAGCACTTAGCACAATGCTTTGTAAATAATAAGTGTTAAATAAAAGCTTTTTAATTCATTCATTCACCAGGTATATTGTAGAGGACACATCCAATGGAGTAGATAGTGTCATACTTTTAAAAATTTATATCTCTAGCACCACTAAGTAGTGTTGAGCACAAAGTGCTTAATAAATGCTTTTTTCCATTCATTCATCTACTCATCTATCCATTCATCCATTTATCAAAAATAATTAATTTACAAATAAGAACTAATTCCATATTTTGTTTGTATTCATTTCCATGCCCAGTTCACTATCTATCTGCCCAACAGCTAGATTCAGATGGACTAATTCAGTAAGCATCCATCCAATTAATATTGAATCTTTACAATTTCTATTTTCTCTTTGAAAATAATATAAGGACACAGTGGTCAAGAAAAAAGCCAGATGAATACAATATTCATGGAATGTGATTTTAAAGTAGAGTAGATAAAAGCTGTAATTACACATAGTATCAGAGAGCTTACAATAAGTACATGACTGTATTTCTAACCTGAATAAGGTTTTACTTTTGAACAGTAAAAAACAAACACGAAAATCTCTTTAACCATATGTCTTCTGGGAGGTGATTGCTGGTCCAGGAAAGGTGAACTCCAGCTTGCTCTCTAGTCAATAAATGGTGGTAAAGAAAATGAAGAAAGGTAGTGAGTGTCACTAGAGAATATAGCTCCAACTGCTAAATTGTCTGCCCCAGCTTCTGAAACAGGTGATATCTAGGAGTGAGAAAGACAATTCCCTTTACTGATTCCTATATATACACAAGGGCCCCAAGGAGGAGCAGGTGGAATCTTTCCTAGAATCTAAAGAAAGGCGGGAAGCCTTTGACTTGACATATGGAGCCTTGACTGAGACATATGGAGGTGAGGGGAAGATTTATTTCATTTGCATCTCTAGGGAAGTATCAGATTCCCCTTTCCTTGAGGGACTGGATGATCACTTTTAGGACATTGTTGTAGGACAAGTTTGATGTAAGCAAGTTCCCTAGTAGTTTTGGCTTGATATTATAAGGAATTAAGACACTAACAATTATTCAATAATCAATAAAAGGAAATTTACTTAGCCATAATAGGGGAGGTACACTCAATCACAATCTGCATCCAGAAGTGCAAAGTGATTGAGCTAAATGAAGTTCCCTGTTTTTGAGTTTGCCCACCAGTAGTCAGCTAGCCAAGCATTTGAGCACCCCAGAACTCTTTGTGACTATTTAAGCAGTAAGAAAATGGTGTCAATGTCCTAAGCCTTTACCCCCAGAACCAATTAACTATAGTGCATAGTTTTTATACCTAATAAGATAAAACTAGCCTAAGTTGCATAGGGGTAGGAGGAGCAGTATAAAGAAAAAAAATTTTCAGGTGGAATAAATGACTTTAAAATCTCTTCTAATTCTGAGATTCTAGGATTCTAAACAGTCCATTTGATTCAAACCAATTCAATAATACAAACATTTCAAATCTCTATCCTTAAGGGCCTTACATTTACGTGGGAAGATATAATACATCTGTGAAGACTGAGTTAGCATTTTGGATGTCTTAGAATCAACTGGAGTAAGGATAAGCAAAAGTCCTTAGTCTTTATTTATGGTCTTTAGGGGTAGAAGTGAAGGGGAAGGACTCAGGCTCTCCACAACCTCCCTTCTCCTCATCTACCGCCAAAGTGACCCTGGCTTATCTTGCTCCACCCTATAATCCCACCTACAATTATCTGTATACACCCACAGATCCAGCTAGCACAAAATAGTGGGAAGGGCCATTTTCCAAGCATATGCTAATGGAGTATTGTCCAATAGCCTTAAGTGCTCAGTCGTCTGACCCCAGTGCACCTACTCAGAGTTTCAGCCCTCTATATCTCCTGCTTTCTTTTGTTTTGGAACACAGGGGGTCATGTCATCCTTGACTTCTCAGGGAAGTGAGAACCCCAAAAGGGAGGTGATCACACCTTCCCTGACTTCTCAGGAAGGGAGATGAAAAACACCAAAGGGAAACGGGGAGTCAAGCCAGATATTGTCAGCAGGTTTCTGGGCTGAAGGGTCTTAACAGAAACAGGTATGCACAAACCCATCAACATGGGAAGTATTACACAAGCACATAGCAATAAAACACAGGCTATTAATGATGACTCTCCCCATAGCCGACACTGGCTCAATGTGGTGTAACAAACATGAATTGTACATGCAAGTAGTGATATAACAATATAAATCAACATGGTCTTGTAAAAGATTTCCAGAAGTCCTAGAAGGAGGGTATGTAAACATCAATCTCACATACGCCTTCTTCAGCAGCCAAGAGATAGTAGAAAACAATCTATTGTCCATTGCTTCACGTGCCAGGAATCCAATGATCCCCACAAGTTTTTGAAGTCCTGCAACAGTCTTGTCATTTCTCAGAAAATTCAATGATTTCTGAGGGTTTTCAAGTCCTATCATGTCTCAGAGAATCCAATGATTCCTAATCCTACAACAATTTTATCATATCTCAGGGATTCCAATGATTCCTGAGGGTTTAGAAGTCCAATAATTTTTGACGTCCATGAGTCAAATGCCATAATTACCAGGCTCTTTCAGTGATGGACACAGTCAGCAACGGAATCACCTAATGTTTCTTGGATCTTCTCCTTATCAAGGGTCTGCTCTGTCTCTCTCCAATGGACAAGGCAAATATGGCTCGTTGGCACCCATCTGATTCCTTCTCCATCTGTGGAGATACAAGCAAACCCTGTTCCCCAAGCAGTTAACCTATCTGGTCCCTTCCATTCACCACTTTCTGGATCTATCCATATCACCTGGCGATTATTTAAAGACAGTGGAGCTGCTCACACTGGACACTACCCTTCTGGTGGGTTATAAAACCTGTTTGCCGGAGACAATGCATCTTTGTCAAAAATCAAGAAATTAATAGTATAAAGGGCTAGATTTAGAAGTTCTTTAGGGTTACCTGTGGCTCCCCCTTTCTTTTGTTTTTTGGAGGAACATCTTAATGTCTCTGTTTCTCCTCTCTACTTTTGCCTGTCCTTGAGGATTAAAAGGTATGCCAATAGTGTGTAAAATCTTATACTGTGCACAAAAGCGTGCAAAATGTTTAGAAGTATATGCAGGTCCATTATCTGTTTTTATTGCTTATGGCACACCTATGATTGTAAATGCTTGTATAAGGAACTCAGTGACCACTCAGGCTCTCTTTTGCTGCTGACATTGCAAAAGTGAATCCTGAAAAGGTGTCTACCACAGCATGGATAAAAGACAGACAACCAAAAGATTTATAATGGGTCACATCCATTTGCCAAATTTCATTAGGTCTCAAACCACGAGGGTTCTTCCCTGGAGGGAGTGTAGGAGCATTGAAAGGAAGGCAAGCTGTAAAGACTCCTAGCTTCTTCTCTTGTTATTCCAAATTGTAAATGTAAAGCTTGAGCAGCCTGATAATATTTAGAATGAGATTCTTGGGCTTACTGAAATAAAGGAGTATTGGTTAACATAGTTAAAAGGCTATCTGCCTTTGAATCACCATCAAAAATAGGACCTGGAAGTCCACTATGAAAGTGGACATGCAAGATATAAATCTTACCTGGATGCTTACTCACTTGCTCTTGAAGTTCCTTAAAGAGCTGATATATATTGGAAACTACAAATTTTATTTGGGCTGTGGCAATTCTTTGTACCACACCTACTGAATAGGCCAAATCAGATATTATATTTATATCTCCTGGATAATAAGTAAGTGTTAGAATGATTGCATACAATTCATTCTGCTGAGTGGACTGAAAAGGAGTTCTGACTACTCTATAGTTAAGTCAAGAGAGTATATAGCACAAATATTATGTTTGGATGCATCTGTAAAGATAGTTGGTCCTTTAAGAGCATCTTTAGAAACCTTTTCTTTAAGAATCCATTGCCAATTATGTAATAGTCTGGTTATCTTTAATGGAGACCTGTGTGTAAAATTTGAACCTGTGGTCAATAGAATTTGCCACTCTGGGATGGTTTCACAGCATTCATTAATTTGTGCATTAGTATAAAAGGTGTATATCTTGTCAGGTCTTATCCCAGAAAATTGTACTGCTTGCTTAATGGCCTTTAATCAAAATCTAGCCATAAGCACTGAGTAAGGAGTAAGGCTTGGTTCTGGTTGTGCTGGGAAGTTCACCCACTCTATCACACTGTTTCCTTGATGAAGGACTGCTGTGGGTGCCTCTTGTGTAGTAAAAACTGATATTTCCAAGGGTTTTTGAGTGACTCTTTCAACCACATTGGATAAAGCCAGTTCAACTTCTCTCAAAGCCTCTTGAGCTTCTTTTGTAAGCTGGCATGGTGAATTTAAAGCACTGTCTCCCTTTAAAATGTCATATAATGGTTGCAATTGATAGATAGTCAAGCCTAACACTGGATGCATCCATTGGATATCTCCTATCAATTTCTGAAAGTTATTTAAGGTGTTTAGTGTCTCTGTTCTTAAGGAAAGTTTTTTTACTGTAAGCACCTTAGGGTATACTTCATATCCTAAATATTGAAAAGGAGCATGTCTTTTAATTTTTTCTGGAGCTATGTGCAATTTGTAGTTCCGTAGTGTTTCTATGGTCTTTTGTAGACATGCTTCTAACACTTGTTCCTTAGGTGCACATCCCAATATATCATCCATATAATGTAATAACATTACTTTTGGAAATGCTTTTTTTTACTGGAGTAAGAGCAGCAGCAACATACATTTGACACATAGTAGGGCTGTTTTTCATTCCCTGTGGCAAAACTGTCCATTCATATCTTTTATAAGGCTCAGCTAAGTTAACGCTGGGCACTGAAAAGGCAAATCTTTTCATATCCTCCTTATCTAGAGGGATAGAATGGAAACATTCCTTAATGTCTATAACCCAAAGAGGCCATTCTCTAGGCAGTTGAGGAGGAGATGGAAGTCCAGGTTGAAGAGTTCCCATAGTTTCCATCTGTTCATTTACCTTTCTTAAATCAGTCAACATCCTCCATTTTCCAGATTTTTTTTTTTACAACAAATACTGGGGAATTCCAAGGACTTAGAGAAGGTTGTAAGCGTCCTTGGTCAAGTTGTTCCTGTACTATGTCTAGTAAGGCCTGAATTTTATCGCTACCTAAGGGCCACTGTTCTATCCACACTGGTGTATCAGTTTTCCATTGTATAGGAACAGGTGAAAGTGGTGGCAGACCTTCAACAGCAGCCCTGCCTAAAAAACCAAAGTACTCATTTTTAATCCTACTTGTTGTAAAATGTCTCTTCCCCACAGATTGATGGGGTTTTTTTCAACTATAAAAGGAGTAAAAACTCCTCTTTCACCTTCAAATATCCATTTCAAAGGGGTAGCAGTAACTTCAGCTGCTATTGTTCCTCCTACACCAAACATGTAGGTGTCTGCCTTAATCTATGGCCAGTGACTGGGCCAGTTGGCCCCTCTAATGACTGTACGATCTGCACCTGTGTCTACCAATCCTTCTAATGGTATGCCATTTATATAGATAGTGAGCATAGGTCGGTCAGCTGTCATAGCTGTTGTCCAGTATATTCCTGGATTTTGTTGCTTGGAATCAGAATCTGGGCAACTATCACCAGGTTGCTTATTAGGAGTCTGTATCAGTAAACCTGATGCTACTACTTCTCCTGGTTGATAAGTCACATATTGTCTACCTGTATTAGTGACTGGGATATTATCTACACATTCCCCAGTTTCCCATATTAGTGTATGGATGAACACTGTTTTGTAAGTACTCTCAGGAGGTGAAATGGTCAAGCCTACTGTGCCTGGAGGCAAAGGATCCATAGGCTGGAGAGGAACAGATTTCACCTCTCCAGGGGGTATCTCAGTTGTCCCAGCTGCATACAACTCTATCCTCCCTAATTGTAGTCCCTTTCTCCCATCAGGTTGCTTCCTAGCTGATTGATTATGTAATCCCTTTCTCCCATCAGATGACTTCCTGGCTGATGGGTCATGTCTGGGTACTGAACTTCTAGGCACTCTCTGGGTGTGTGGCATCGGCTGCCATCATGCCCCAAGTATTTTTTGCCTTGGGCTCTAGGGCTGGGCCCCTCATCCCGTTTTCCCTGAATCAATCTACATTCTGATGCCCAATGGAAGTATCTGTTGCATTTTGGACATGGGGTATTGAGTCTTGTTCTCCCACCCTGTTTTTTCACTCTGTCTCTATGCCAACATTGAGCTTTCAGATGCCCTACTTTACCACATTGAAAGTATTGATGAGTCTCTCTGGAAGTCCCTTGCCACAAGGGACCCTGACTTTCCGTGTTGGGATCTTGGGAAGTCTGCATCATAGCCAGGCTATAAAAGGCATTTGTGCCCACTGTGGCACAGCATTTTATGATCTCCTCTAAAGGAGCATCCTTGAGTAGTCCTAGTATAATCATTAGCATTTTCTTTAGCAAGTTACCTTATCATAGTGTCTGTTATTGCATTTTCACCATTAGTTTGTATGACAGCTGTCTGCAAACGTCCCACAAAATCAGCAAAGGATTCATTTGGCACTTTGTGCAATTTTTGTGAAGGTCTCACCTTTGTCGTTTTTTACTGGAGAGAGAAGCCCATGCTTTAATAGCAGCAGCAGCAATTTGCTCATATGCTGCTATGGGGTAATTAATCTATACTGAAATGTTTGCATAAGAACCTACACCTGTTAGTTGGTCATAGGTGAGTGGAGGATTAACTCCACTATGACTATTTTGTTGGGCTTGTATCCTAAAGAGCTCACTATATTCAGAAAGCCACAACAAGTTGTGTCCAAGTTCTAAGCACACCCTTGCAATGGCTTTCCAGTCACAAGTCATAAGCCAAATTCTGTAATAACATCTTAACATAAGCTGATGTAGCCCCATAAAGAGTGCAAGCCTTTTTCAAGTTTTTGAGGATTTCTAGATCAAAAGGAGTATATCTTGAAGAGTTAAACTGTTAAATCACAGGATACATTTTTATTGTCAAATAAACTAAATCCTGGCCTTCTGTGGCTTTAAGTAGTGCCTTTTTGTAATCTAGTCATAGGAAGGGGTGATTGCTGGGGGGGAGGTGCTGATGGTATCACTGCCCCTCCCACTACTCCTCCTCCCTCCATCCCCAAAAGGTGGAGTTGATGGGGGCATGTCAAGGACCTGCTTTGTAGACAGGGTTGAAGCTGCCTGGTCATAGTGAGAATCACCTTGCCCTTCACCACACCCTTCATCCTCACTTAACTCCACCTGCCCTCTAGTGATATTGCTATTAATCTGTCCTTTGTCTTCCTCTTTTTCCTCACACTTCTTCATCTGGCTTCTCTTAAAATTTTTCTTTTTTCTATAACTTGCAAGATTCTTTAAGGCCAATTGTATTATGTTGTACATATAGAATGTTTCCTTAAAATTTGAATAAAGACCTTTATCATCGTAGTATTCATATAGTTGATCTCCTACTAGTTTCCAATTATCTGTCCCTATTTCTTCTTCTTTTAAGAATTAAGGGGACGTGCATTCTAATGTACCTACCCAAGAGTCCACTTATCTGCTCCCAAGTTACAAGTAAGCCTTGTCCCTTGATCAACTTAAGCATGCTTTCTAGAGTGCCCCCTTGGGCTGGGGGTGGGGGTGGAGGTGGGGGTTGGGGAGAATCTTTTCCTAATATCTGCCCCATTTCAGCTAGAAAAGGTTACTAGTTTAGCTCTTAACAAAGTAAGTTCCCTGTCTGTCTATTAAAATACTCACCCTATTTCCTGGTCACCGGGGGACTTCTTCGGTGAAATTAGGGTCCTTGGTCCACACATTGGGCACCAAATGTGAAGACTGAGTTAGCATCGTGGATGCCTTAGAATCAGCTGGAGTCAGGATAAGCAAAAGTCTTTCTTTGGTCTTTGTTCTTGGTCTTTAGGGGTAGAAGTGAATTGGATGGACTCAGGCTCTCCAAGACCTCCCTTTTCCTCATCTACTACCAAAGTGATCCTGGCTTGTCTTACTCCACTCCCTAATCCCTCCTACAATTATCTGTATACATCCACAGATCCGGGCCAGCACAGAATAGTGGGAAGGGCCATTTCCCAAGCATATGATAATAGAGTAAGTAATTAGCCTTAAGTGCTTGGTTGCCCGACCCCAGTGCATCAACTCAGAGTTTCAGCCCTTTACACACATCAATAACAAAGTCAAAATAATAAAAATGATATCATTCTCATTTATTTATCTGTTTAAGACTATGAAATGCTTTATATAATTATCTCATTTGATCCTAATTAGAACTTTCTAAGTGCCTAAGTCAGGATTGGAATTCAGGATAGAGTTTTCCTGGCCTTATCTACTCTAGTAAGCTATAGTTTGTGTGTGTGTGTGTATTGTGTGTGTAGAGAAAGAGAGAGAGAGAGAGATACAGATATCTCCCATCTACATAGGTAGATAGATATGATATTTGTATCTATCTAGCAATCATTATTTATCCATTTGAATCTAATACCATATCTATTGTATCCTGCAGCTGCCTCATAGATATAACATACAAAGTAACACAAAGTAATTTTAAGGAGAAAGTGTTAATCAACAGGGAATCGGAGATGGTGTGATGTTGAGGGGATGCTGTAAGCATGCTTTGAAGTAATTGAAGGAATCTCTGAGGTAGAAGAGCCCAAGGGAGATCACAGCAGGAACAGGGTCAAAAATGGCAGTTTTCCCAGTCTTCTGGGGTCCTTGGCAGAATGAACTCAGTCACTAGGGGAACTCCAGGAATTGTTCACATCAAAAATCATGAAAAACATTTCGAGGCCATGAGTTTTTGAAAACATTAAAAATATTTTTTTCTGAATTAATATCTGTGTCTTCCTATATCTCCTCTCCCCCACTGAGAAAGAAAAAAACAAACCACTATACAAACATGTATAGTTTAGCAAAACAAATAAATAAATCAAACTAGCATCCACATTGGACATATCAAGAATAAACTATATTTCCATTTCACTCTTAAGTATATCACTTCTACAATTACAAGTGGGCAGCATGTTTTATCATGAATCCTCAGGACTCATACATGAACACTGTCTTGAAGATCATATATTTTCATCCCTTTAAACCGAGTACTCAATAGCAATAAATAGAATGAATGCTTCAGTTACTCAAAGCTTATCAGACAGGGTTATGTAACAAAATGTTTAGTCGGTAACTATTTCATATTTTGATATTTTAAAGATCATCCTCCTAGGAGAGAATAACATTTATGTAATTGTTGTTCATTTCAGTCTTTATCAATATGTGCTCGTGATTCTTTTCTGTTAATGGTTTTTTTTTTTTTTTTAATATGGGGGAAAATAAATAACTGCATTATGTCTGATTGGATTAGTACCGTTTCTACTCTCTTTTAGTGAAACCTTAGACATGAACCAAACTTAAGTTTTAACAAAATTCTCTCAATGCTTGGCAGGGGGTGTGGAAGAATCAGAGATTACAATAAAGAGGGCCTCTACCCACTAGGACTATACCTAGTCAATGTGCATAGGTTTAGAGCTTGGAGCATCTTAGTATGATGAATACTCCAGCCTCCCTAAGTCCAACAGTAGTTCTGTATATTACAACTGGTATTGATTCCAATGGACACCAAGTGTTTAATCTTTTGAGAGCCATGTTCAGGGCTCATCTGAGTTTGTTTGCTTTCTTTTTGAACTAAGTCTTCCTGTCTTATCACTGACTGATTTTGGACTTCCTAATTGGAATACTGTCTGCCTTAGCAAGTATCCATTATAGGAAAGTGGACTATATTATTATGTATTGCAGGGATTTCTAGAGAGATTTTGTTGTGACATCTCCATCAGACCACCCTATATATCACTGTAACATCAGTTGGTAAAATATATTCATTGTTCTCTGGTCTACAGGGACTATGGAGGAATTCCTATCCACAACATTTGCTTTCTCATCTGAAGTTGAGATGTTAACTTCCAAGCAATCCCAGATCCCTAATTTCTGTTGGGAGAGTGCCATGAATTCTGGAAGTTAATTTAGGACCAGAGTTTCTCACTGCAAGGGAAAGTTTAGTTTTTTCCCTTTGCCTTTTCTCTATTTTTCACCTTTGTTAGTTTTTTCTTGAAATTATATCCAATAAATCTTTCTGTTTCTTGTTTTCACATAGCCATTAACATATTTCTCTCATTTGAATGGGATCTTCATGAGAGCAGAGATTTTGTGTGTGCGTTTGCCTTTCTTTGTATGTTTGTATTTTATGTAGGGCCTGGCACATAGTAGATAATTAATATTGACTTGATTTTTGATTCAATTTTATTTTTATTTTTTTGCTAGTTGCTTGGTTTGGGAAAATCCTTTACGAGTGCAAAGCAGACAATACTACCTAATAAGCTTAATAAAACAACATTTCCTTGTTGAATCTGCCTAAGTTTTTATTTTGGATTTATTGTACTCTCCACACCCTGACTATGATAGACCTGAACCCTCCTTAAGACTATTAAATTGATGATTATTTAAGAACTCTGTTTAATGGACAGTTAATCACTCTTTACATGGCATTTAGTAGGCCTATAAAAAATTGTATCATGTGTATTCTATTGAGATTCATTAGTGCAAAGCTCAATTTGAAGGCACTTGAGAGAACTTGAGCTTCACCAGAGCAACAGAAGACATTCCAGAAGTATAAATATGAACTTTTGTGCCAAAGGTACTTTGGTGGATTTGCTCAGGACAAAAAACATTTAACCAAGGAGAGTATCTAATCATTGTAATCAATGGAACCTCCTCTTGGTGTGGCTGTACAATATTTGAACTGCTTCTTTTTGTCTACTTGCAGTATTTTCTCCTTAACCTGGGATTTTTGGAACTTGACTATGAGCATTCCTGGGAGTTTTAATTTTGGGATATCTTTCAGAGGAGATTGGTAAATTCTTTCAACTTTTATTTTGCTCTCTTGTTATAGGATATCAGGGCAATTTTCCTTAATTTCTTGAAATATTATACCTAGTCTTTTTTACTCATAAGTTTCAGATAATTCAATAATTCTTCAATTATTTCTCCTCATATGGAAATATGTTTAGAAGAATGGCATATGTTTAACCTACACTGAATTGCTTGCTGTCTAAAGGAAGGAGGATACAGAGGAGGATGGGAGAAAAATCTGGAATGCAAGATTTGGTAAAGGTGAATTTTGAAAACTATTTTTGCACATATATGTAAAAATAAAAAGCTATCATTTAAAAAAAAAATCTCTCCTCAATCTATTTTCCAGATCAATTGTTTTTCCAATGAAATATTTCACAATTTCTTCTATTTTTTCTTTTTTTACCTTTGTATCTTGATATCTCATTCTACTTGTCCAATTCTAATTTTTAAGGAATTTTTTTCTTCACTGAGCCTTTTTACCTCCTTTTCCATTTGGCAAATTCTGATTTTTAATGAGTTCTTATCTTCAGTGGATTTTTGTAGCTCTTTTTATTTTTTGGCCTATTCTGTTTTTTTTTTTGTTTTTTTTTTTTTTTTTAATTTGTGCTTCCTTTACCTACCTGTTAACATTTTTTCATGATCTTCTTATAACATTTTCATTTCTTTTCTGAATTTCTCCCCTATTTCCCTCATTTGATTTTTAAAATCTGTTTTGAGAATTTCCATGAGTTTTTTTTAAAACTGAGACTGATTCACATTTTTCTTTGAGACTCTCCACTTAACTATTTTGAGATTGCTGTACTCTTCTGAGTTTGTTTTTTGATCTTTCATGTTACCATTGTAACTTTCTATGCTCCTTTTTCTAGACTTTTTCTTGACTTTTAACTTTAAGTTAAAGTTGGGTCCTGTTCCTGATGTGCCTCCTAAGCTTCAGGGGTTTTGTTCTAATATTTTTAGAACTAGTTCTGGGAAGCTGTAAGTTTTTAGTTCTTCTGAGATGGGATGATTTAAGGAGATGTTTGGTCACAGCTCTATTGGCCTTGTGCTCTGCTCTGTAAGCAACCATAAGCACTGTTTTCTGTCCTGGAACTGTGACCAAGGTCCCTAGTCCCTTGCAACTGGGAGCTTTAACATACTAGTTCTTCTCCTTGCCCTGGGACTGCAACCCAGATAATCATTTAGGAAAAGAGATTGAGAAGTAATCAGACAAGCTGAAATACAATCTAGAAATAATAGTGTGTCATGAATGCTTAGGAAGAAGAGAGCATCCAGAGAGTGAGAGTTGTTCAACAGTGTCAAAACCTGAGAGGAGGAAAAGTAGGATGAGAACTAATAGAAGACCACAGGATTTAACAGTTAAGAGATAATCTGTTCAGTATTCAGTTATGTCCAACTTTTTATGATCCCATTTGGGGATTTCTTGGCAAAGATACTAGAGCAGCTTGCCATTTCCTTCTTCAGTTCATTTTACAGATAAGGAAACGAAGGCAAATAGGGTTAAGTGGCTTTCCTAGGGTCATATAGCTAGTAAATGTGTGAATTCAGAAAGATTTGACTTCAGACCCAGCACCTAGTATTTGAATTTTGGGTAAATAGTAAAATTGAAACAAAATTGCAAAACGTTGAGAAACTAGTGGGTCAAAAAAACAAGAGTGTAAATAACTTCTTCTCTTTTCCCCTAGGAATTTGGCAGTGAATTTAAGAATAAATTTAAAATTACAGCTTGAACTCTGTCAGCATCAAAGTAGAGGTTTTAATTTTTTTTTTTTTTTTTGAGATTGGGAGAGACCTAAGCGTGGGCTTGAAATCATGGAAGGAATAGAATTTAAGGTAATGATGATGTCTAAGATTTAAGTGATAGGACCTGAGGAACTGACATACTTTGAGTCAGTTGTATTAGGATAAATACTGAAGTCTCTTGCTATAAGGCCAAGGGATTGAGGTCATGGGAGACTATGATCCAGGGAATGAACTCCTTAAGAAAGAAATTCATAGTACTAGCCAGTTTCAGGTCTATTATTAAGATACTGAGAATTCTTTCCTCCTGTACCTTTTTTGGGGGCTGAAGCTATTTTTAGAAAAGTTTTATTTATGAATTCTGAATATATTTAGAATTACATAAAAGCCTCATAGGCCCTTTTAGCTGCTTAAAGATAATATCACAAGGGAAAAGCCTTGTAGAAAACTTGGCATTTATAACCTAAACTACCACAAAAAAGCATTTTGGGACAGCTAATCTTTGTTGGCTTTGTTTTTCATTTAGGTTTCATGTCTCATTGGTTTAGGGAATACTTTATCTCAGCTGTCTTTAGATGTTTATACTTGTAACATGAATTTTTTTTTTTGTAAATGTTGTTAACTAAATATTGGAGGATGGAAAGTAGCATAAAAGTTTTACTTACTCTGTGACTTACTATATGCATTCCAACTGATATTGCCCATCATCTTTCAAGACCTTGATCATTAAAGTGTTATTTCTGAGACAGCTAGGTGGCACAGTGGATAGAGCATTGGCTCTGGAGTTAGGAGGACCTGAATTCAAATTTGACTTTACACTTACTAGCTTTGTGACAATGGGCAAGTCACTTAGCCCTGATTGCCTTGCCCTTCCCTCCAAAAAATGTTATTCTTCAATCTGGGTCCATTTTCCCTTCATGGCTCCATGGAAGGGGAATTGGATATTCCAATTGGATATCCCAATTCAAATCCCAGATTTGAATCCAGTTCTACTATTTTTGTGAATTTAAATAAGTCATTTCATCTGTCTATTATTTCTTTGATTTACTTATTTAATATTTTGCCCAGTTACATTCAAAACAAAATTTTTTTTTACATTTATTTAAAAAATTTTGGAGTTCTAGGTTCTCTCCCTTATCCCTACCCACAATTAAAAAGCTACATGTGAAATTATGCAAAACATTCCATAAACGTCAAGTTGTAAAAGAAAACAGATCTCCTACTCTAATAAAAATAAAAACCCTCAAAAAAAACTAAGTTAAAGAGAGAGAGAAAGCTTCAATCTTTATTCGGATATAAGCAGTCCCTTCTCTGGATATGGATAGGATTTTTCATCGTAAGTCCTTCAGAGTTGTCTGCTATTTCATAATAACAACTGACATGTATTATTATTATTATTATTATTATTTTTTTTTTTTGCAAAGTGTTTTACCATATGTCACATTTAAGCCTCCCAAACAGTAACTCAATGAGGTACTTGGTGAAATAATAGATAAAAGCAGCTAGGCAGGGCAGTGGATAAAGTCTTGAGTTTGAAACCTTAAACACTTCTCTTGTGTCTTTCTCAATCTCAGTTTTCTTACCTGTTAAATGGGCATAATAATAGCACCAGCTTCTCAGGGTTGTGAAGAGGACCGAAGAAGATAACATAAGGAAAGTACTTTATAAACCATAAGGCATCATTGGAATTCTTGCTATCATTATTAGGAACTATACGAATGATTTTTTTTCCCATTTTATAAATGAAAAACAAACAGCTAAATCTGAGAAAGGTTAAGTATCTTTCTCAGGTCCTATAGTTAGTGCAGAATCTGAATCCAAATCCTCCAAAATCAAACTACAGCAATTATCTATGTTGCATCTTCAAAACAAGTGAGAATGAAGAAAGTGATCTATAGAAGTTTCTTTTCCTTCTAATCTATGGATAGTTAAAAGACTGTAACACTACAAAAGTTTCTTGAAAACTTTCATCTAAGCTGACTTTCCCCCCATTTTACATTATTATAGTCTTTTAAAAATAATTTCTTCGGGGTCCCTAGGATGCGCAGTAGATAGAGCACCAGCTCTGAAGCAGCAGCCCTGAAGTCAGGAAGACCTAAGTTCAAATCTGACCTCAGACACTTAATAATTCCTTGCTGTATGACCCAGGCAAGTCACTTAATCTTAATTGCCTCAGCAAAATAATAATAATAATAATAATAATAATAATAATAATAATAATAATAATAATAATAATTTACTCCTGTTTCTGCTTTGTTTACCCTCTATCACTTTATTGAACTACTTCCTCAATCCTCTGAATTTCTTATATTCATTGCTTATATTAATTCATCACTATTTCTTCACCATTCATGGGCACCCACTTTGTCTCCAGTTTTCACTGTTGCACGTTTAGTTTAATGAGCAACCCATACAGTGTGGAGTAAAGCTATTGGCTATTAAGAATCCTTGATTAATGGGGAACTGATACAGTGGAGAGTACATTAACATGATTGGCTGATGCAAATTCTGGACCTGAGAGTAGTTAAGAGGCATGATTCTCTGAGAGGAATGATCATTTGTAGTGCAATTATCTTGGAAAGATATTGGAATATTTTAAACATTTTGTAGCCAGTTCTTATTGGCTAAACCCAGGTGAATAGGAGATTCTTTTTTCTTTCTTTCTTTCTTTTTGAGGGTGCAAATAGTCTTTTTTTTTGTTATGCATACATATTTATACAATTATCTTGCTGCACAAGAAAAATCAAATCAAACCAAAAAGAAAATAAAATGTAAGCAAGCAATAACACAAAGAGTGAAAGTGCTATGTTGTGAACCACACTCAGTTCCCACAGTCCTCTCTCTGGGTGTAGCTGATTCTCTTCATCACTAGATCATTGGAACTGGTCTGAATCATCTCATTGTTGAAGAGAGTCACATCCATCAGAATTGATCATTGTATAATCTTGTTATTGCTGTGTGCAATGATCTCCTGGTTCTGCTCATTTCATTCAGCATCAGTTCATGTAAGTCTCTCCAGACCTCTCTGAAATCATCCTTCGTTTCTTATAGAACAACAATATTCCATAACATTCATATACCATAACTTATTCAGCCATTCTCCAAGGATGGGCATCCACTTAATTTCCAGTTTCTAGCCACTACAAAAAGGGCTGCCACAAACATTTTTGCACATGTTAACTCTTTCCCTCTTTTAAGATCTCTCTGTGATATAGCTTAGTAGAAACACGGCTGGATCAAAGGGATGCACAGTTTGATAACTCTTTGGGCCTAGTTCCAAATTGCTTTCCAGAATATTTGGATGAAGAAGAGATTATTCAACTGGTTGCAGAGGCATTCAAAAAAGGTCTGATTCAGCCTTGTCTTTTTTCTCTTTTATTATTTTGCTCTTGGTTTGGATATTTTGAGAGGTGAGAGACAATGACTGATATGTTCTTGTGAATACAGATCTAAGTTCTTTATCTGTCTCAGCATTTCTTCTTTCCATTTAAGTGAAGGGTTTAGAAAAATCTAATTTAATAAGGTCATGGTGGTGTATTAGTATCCAAATCTTTCTAAATCTGGGTTTGGCTCCACATCGATAACTTAAGGAGTAAGAAATTACTTTGGGTATTACTTTTGGTACCCATCCCATTGGTAAGTGAAATGAGAACTCATCCAGCAGTCCTGTAGTATGAGCTTGGTAGAACTAATTTTATATAGAACCACTGTTATTATCACAGTCATTCAAAGACTGAAGCAGAATGGGATAGACTATGCCTCTGAGATGATGTGGGGAATTGGGAGGAGTATTTGTATTTCTATATCTTTGAAGAAATCCCTTTGAACAGACTAATCAATATCATTGGTTAAACTGAAACTGGACACTAGTCATTGTTGGCTAAAAATGGAAAGAACACAACTAGTGAAAGCTCAAGCCAATTGCAGTAAATAAGAGAAATTTCTAAATTCTTGGTACCTTAAACCCAAAAAGGGAAATGTAGCTTATTTGACATGGAACCAGAGTAATCTTGCTCTATTTGATAGTTTCAGAAAGGAAGGCAGGAGTAGAGGAAATAAGTTTTCTGCCTACAGTTTACTTGAATCTTGGGCAATTCATTCCCGAAGATAGGATCCTGACTGGTAGATTATGATGGACTGCTGACCGACCTATGCTCACTATCTATATAAATGGCATACCATTAGAAGGCTTGGTAGACACAGGTGCAGATCGTACAATCATTAGAGGTGCCAACTGACCCAGTCACTGGCCAAAGATTAAGGCAGACACCTACATGATTGGTGTAGGAGGATTAATAGCAACTGAAGTTACTGCTACCCCTTTGACTGTAAATTCACAAGGAGATTGTTGTGGAAACTTGAGAAGGTGAGTTGATTTTGGGAAATTTTGGAAACCATTTCTACTGCTAAAATGGTTAGTTGGAGCTTGAATTGGAGAACAGTTGCTTATGAAAACCTAGAAGTATAATTTCCTCATTTTACCATAATGGGCATTATAAAGCTTCAGATGATACCATGTGGTTTACCTCCAATCTTACCCTTCTTTGTGAAGAGATTTGTATAGGAACCAAATGAGATTCAAAAGAGCAAACTGGACCAACTGATGGGGTTTGGTAGCAATTCACATGTGAAGAATTCACAATGACCTTTCTCTTTTGCTACAAGGAATTCAGACTCAAAAAAGGATTCAGCATGATATAGGTCATGGGCGGATTTATAGGGGAAATTTAGCCTTGGAGGTTTGACATCATAATTTGGCTTTCTGATTGGATACATAAGGTGGGGTTATTCAAAACCTCCACAGTGGATGGAACTGTAAGGTTCAGCTGTTAAGCCATCAGTGTCTTTCCCTGCTTGCCTCCGGGAGTAATATCTCTGCTAATCCCACCTAATGACCAGGACCTCATCATTTGGATACTCAAGCTAATACTATTAGGACCTTATGGATTGAGAGGATCAACATAGTGAGTTGTGTGGGCAGGAAAGGAGGAGGGAAGGTCAATGCATAATTTACCCAATTTAATTAATTATTCTAATTACATCTAAAATTATCTGAACACAAGATAGTTTCTTATTTTTAAAAGTCCATACTTACTTTAGCTTTTCATTGTGATGTTAGCAGATGAATAGCTCTTTCAAAGAAGATGATGACTATCTATTCTTATCTCTACAGAGACCAGTATAATAAATTACAATGCAGCTTGAGGGACTTAGATTCAATATATGATGAAAACTTCCTGAGTTTTCACTGACACTGAGAGTTATTAATGATTTCAATGAGTTACCAAAAGGGATTTCCAACCTTTCTTTTTTGGTGGGGAGGGGGAGAGTTTAAAATGAAAATAATTGAAATAATATTTCTATCCTAGGTTAATTTTTTTTACTCAGCTTATTTATTAATGGTACTTAATATAGCCTGGCAATTTTTCTTACAGAAAGTAATTCTTCTTCTTCCTTTGCTGTTTTGTAATCAGAATTATAAGCTTATCATAATATATGGATAATGGCCATAATGGTATAAAAATTTGTATTTGGCTAAGCTCACAAATCGGGTATTTCTATTGATGTCATTTGCAAAATCCAGATGCACAAAATATAGTTAACAAACAAGAAGTATAAATCCAAATGCAAGGGAATGTGACCTCATGAATATCACTGTGACTTGGTAGGATGAGATCCATAAATGAACCATGACTCTGAAATTGAGAGCATTCAAAAGAAACAGAGTGGCAAAAAGTGGGAAGGCATAAAGAATTGTATATTGAATGATGTAATATGATTTTGTGATCCCCTGATCTTGGAGTTCTAAATCTTCTAGCTTTGGAATCTGCCTCAGGGATCCCACACCCAAGGTCTGACCACTCCTTAGATAGCTTCTGGCCTCAGGAAACTCCCACACTCCTGAGACAGTAGTGAATATGACTCAATACATTGCTGATTGATAAATCTTGTTAGTAATAATCTAACCAAATGAGAACTACTCCTTCCTACCTATGAGCCATAGAATTAGCATATCTATGATTGAAAGCTGTATAAATATCTCTTTGTTTCTATTTCACTACTGAATTCCATTACAATTCAGTCCACTTTGTAATGGCATTATATTGTAATAAAGCTTTACCCCTTGACTAGGAGATGGGTTCAAGTCTGCAAATTCTTTTGAGATACCTCATGACACCAGTCTGGGGAACTTTTGGGGTCCCCCTTTCCCAACCTCAACATTGTGGATATTTATGTGAAGAAATCCCAGAGGCTAGAGCTCAGGGCAGGATTTTATTGGAGCCAGCTTGAACAAACTCACCAGCCAATTGTTAACTTTTCAGTGTGATTATCCAAGTATCTGCCAAAAGCAGAGCAATTATTAATTATTGGATTTTCTTAATGGTAATTTTATCCTTCAAAAAGTAGAACCAACAAGAAACAGGAGGAACTATCATTTTGGACCTAATTTTGATGAGTATCTTCAAATTAGTTCATTCTCTCCTTTTTTCAGGAAATGCTAAAATGCTCACTTGGGGAATTTAGGTTATTACCATAGGTAAGGCAATTAGGATGTGCCCAGATTGCCTTGATTAGCATTTTTAAGATACCTATGATGGAAACCCAGGCTCTCTCGGACTGCCTTTGTTAGGGTCTAATCTCACATATCAATATATATTCTTGTCCCTGCCTTTATATTTCCTCTCCTCACTTGAGAAACCCTAAGGTTGTATTTCCCCTATAAAAATGTGCTCATGATGAAGATCTTTGCTTGTCTTTTTGAGGACTAAGCCCACTATAAGGTTCTTTTTCTCTGTCTGTCCCTCTCCCTCTGCCCTCTCTTCCCCCTACAATAGTGTCTTTCTTTTAATGGTGTCTTTCTCCTTACTTATAGCTAACTCTGGTTAATCTGTGACATTCCTCTGTAGACCTGGTCTGCCAATCAATGGTATACTTCCACCTTATGGTATATTCTATATTCCACTGGGGAACTTGTCTCTTCCATTGTTAATTTTTAAAAACCCCTTTCCTTGCTAACTATATATTCCTCTAAATCTATTTCATATTTACCATTCCTGGTGCCTATTTTATCTCTTAACTTGTCTGTAACCTCTTCTCCTAAATAAATGTGCCTTTTGTCAAAGAGAATGGACATTGTGAATTTGTCATATGTGTACTTTGAAGAAGGAATCACTACTCTGACCTCATTATTTTTATCTAGAAGGAGTTAAGTGATAAGGATCTCCAAAGATGAGATCCAATTTTTGTTTAAGATAGTGTGAAAGACTGTAGAGAAGGCTAGCTCTCAGTCTCAGCAAATTTCTGAAAATAATCTCGGAAAGACCAATGATAAAGAATGCCAAAATACCTTGCCTGTCTGTATGCCTTGCTTCATTAAACTGGAAACTTCTTGAGAGCAGAAGTTGTTTTTTTGCCTTTCTTTTTATCCCAGTGCTTGACATAATGAATGGTATATATTTGGTACTTGATGAATGTCAAATGTCTAAGAAATTAAATTAATGATGTAGTTATTATACAATATTAAGAAATTGTTCATTGATTAGAGAAACAAATAAAGCATTTAATCCTATTTAAACTGCATAAAAAGACCAGTGGAGGCAGAGAAAGGAAATACACTAGGAAAGCCAACAGGACTTTGATGGGAACTCTGGACCAGCTTATTTTTGGGAATTGCTAACATCCCATTCAGTTCCCATTTTCAACAATGATGGAAACAACAAATTTTCTCAGACTATCTTGATTAATATTAGAGACAGTCTGAGGGAAACTCAGACTTGTACCCAGCCCCCCCACCGGATCTGAGCTGGCTTGGATAACCCAACCCCCAACTATCTGAAAAGCCTGCCAAAAAAATCTGGCCTTCCAGAAATCAACCTGAGCTCCACCCATATGGCTTCTTCAAGCAGATTAAAAACAGCAAAGCTAGAATCATCTTTGGTCAGAGAGTTGAAAGATGCCAGCCAAGATGCTTGCATCAGAGACTCTCTGTCCCGCTGCTTTCAGCATATATCTTCCTCTATCTAATGCCTTTTATTAACAAGACTTTAACCTTGCTTCCAAACCTTGCAATAAACATCTTTTTACCCATCTAGGTTTTCAGCTTGTAAATTGATTTACGGGGGACTCTCGGCGCCACTAGACCTGATTTAACTTTGTATCCTTGCACGAATCCTAAGGGGTTGCAGGGAGCTCCATGTGACTCCCTGTACCCCAATCCTGCCACTAGACCTCAATTATTTGGTTCCCTGTTACCTCATCATGTTACCTCATGATTTGGTTCATTATGTTATTTCATCAAGGGCACCTCTCAGTCCTGAGGAAAAGAGCAGAGTGGAAGATTTGAAATGTAAATGTGGCAGTTGAGAAACAAGAAGGGATTTGTAGGGACTAAAGGATAATGGGCTTACTTTTTTTATCAGAGAAAAGAGACAACTGTCCTTTGGAAATCCTAATGTCTTCAAATGTCACAGAAGGAATTAAATGAACTGAAAAGGTCTGAATGTAGTTTTGTTTTGTGTTTTTTAGAGTTGAAGAGAGGGGAAAAAAAGAGAAGGAAACATGATGTGTGTGTGTGTGTGTGTGTGTGTGTGTGTGTGTGTAGAAGAATATTGCTAGCTTTTCTCCCAAAATCAGGGCTCAGAACAGTCATTCTTACTTGAAATCTGTCATGGAAAAGAAGAAACAAGTAAAGAGAATATTATATATTGATTCTTTTGTATTTAATTTCAGCTCTGTGATTCCTGAGATATCAGTACTGCATCATGAACCAATCAGAAGACTCCTTACCACCATATAGCACCAGATAACTAGTTATTCATCAGCACAAGTAGGCTCAACAAGCTTCCATGTGTTAGATTGGAATTAGATTGAGAATGTTGTATGTGCTTGCTCTTATGTTATTCACCAAAATAGGAAATTCAAGGAAAAACACAATATAATGATGTTTGATAAACCCAAAGACTCAACTATTAGACTGAGAACTCATCATTCGACAAAAACTGCTCATAATGCTACAAAATAGCCTGGCAGAAAATAAGCTTAGATCAGCATCTTATATCATATTGCACAATAAGTTCTAAATGGATATGTAACCTAAGTAGATAAGTCCATGTCCTAAAATTAGAAGAACAAGAAGACAGAGCTATGGAGGAGGAAGGAATTTGTGATCAAAGAAGAACTAGAGATTATTATTGATCACAAAATAGATAATTTTGATTATATCAAGTAAAAAAAGTTTTTTGTACAAACAAAATTAATGCAGACAAGATTAGAAGGGAAACAATAAACTGGGAAAACATTTTTACATTCACAGGTTCTGATAAAGGCCTCATTTCTAAAATATATAGAGAATTGACTCAACTTTATAAGAATTCAAGTCATTCTCTAATTAATAAATGGTCAAAGGATATGAATAGACATTTTCAGATGAAGAAATTGAAACTATTTGTAGTCATATGAAAAGATGTTCCAAATCATGATTGATCAGAGAAATGCAAATTAAGACAACTGTGAGATACCAGTACACACCTCTCAGATTGGCTAAGATGACAGCAAAAGATAAAGATGAATGTTGGAGGGGATGTGGGAAAACTGGGACACTGATACATTGTTGTTGGAATTGTGAATGGATCCACCATTCTGGAGAACAGTTTGGAACTATGCTCAAAGGTCTATAAAACTGTACATACCCTTTGATCCAGCAGTGTTTCTATTGGGCTTATATCCCAAAGAGATCTTAAAGGAGGGAAAGGGACCCATATGTGCAAAAGTGTTTGTGGCAGCCCTCTTGGTAGTGGCAAGAAACTAGAAACCAAATGGATGCCCATCAACTGAAGAATGGGTGAATAACTTATAGTATATGAATGTTATGAGATATTATTGTTTTATAAGAAATGATCAGCAGGATGATTTCAGAGAGGTACAGAAACTGATGTTAAGTGAAATGAGCAGAAACAAGAGATCATTGTACACAGCAACAAGACTATATGATGATCAATTCCGATGGATGTGACTCTTTTCAAGAATGAGATGATTCAAATCAATTCCAATTGTTCATTGATGAAGAGATCCATCTACATCCAAACAGGACCCTGGGAGCTGAGTGTGGATCCCAACATAGCATTCTCTCTTTCTGTTTGCTTGCATTTTGTTTTCTTTCCCAGTTTTTTTCCTTATTGATCTGATTTTTCTTGTGCAGCAAGATAACTATATAAATATGTATACACATATTGGTTTTAACATATATTTTAAAACATTTAACATGTATTGGACTACCTGCCCGTCTAGGGGACGGAGTGGGAGGAAGCAGGGAATAATTTGAAATAGAAGAATCAACAATGATCCTTGTTGAAAAATTACCCATGCATGTTTTTTTGTAAATAAAAAGCTTTAATTAGTAATAATTTAAAAAAAAAAAAGAACAAGTAGGGAATAGCTATGATTGGGGAGAGAGTTCTTGACCAAACAAGGGACAAAGAGGATTGCAAGAGATAAAACGGACAATTTAGATTACATAAAATTGAAAAATTCTTGCACAAAAATCAATGCAGTTAGAATTTCTTAGGGCAATTTAAATGTCTGTCACCCACTCTCACATTGTTTTTGTTTTCACTGCCACCATTATTCCATGATACAACTTTTATCACTCATCTGCAAAAACAAGATAAAGATCCAACCTGATCATCCTCTCCATTCTATTTCACACTTGAAACCACCTCAATGTCTACCCCTTTTTATCTGTGAGGATAAGGGAGTCCTTTCTGCCAATGCCATTTCTTCTACATCAATCCTTGTTCTCAACTATCTCTTCAAAAAGCTTTCTCCTTCAATAATTTTCCTTCTCTAGCTAACTTTCTTTTTCTTTTAAAAGCCATTCTCTTTATTATAAGTCATCAATGAATATGAACATTTTCCTATATAAAAACCAAAGCATATCTAAAATAATAACATTTTCTTTTATTATATTTTAAATTAAACATGGTAATTCCAACATTGCTGTTTGTAAGTGTTCTCTTCAGAATTGTTCTCTTGTGTTTATTTTGGGAAAATCACTGGGCATTCACCAGCTTCTTGGTGCTTCTCAGTGGAAAAGGGTCCAAGTTTTCCTTCTTCACCCTAGAGACCACAACAGTTTCTTCTGCCTCATTCAAATGAAATCAGATCATTTTTCCAAGAAGAAAAGTTTGAGTTGCCTTATGAGAGTATTTTGTTCTCAGTTCTACGTCACTAGCCAATGAAGTTTTTCCTCATCCTAGAGTAAAACAGTCATAGAATACCTGTGTATGTTCTGAATCAGAGAGAAGGAAACATCCATTAATTTTTTCAGAAGGAGCTTTGTTTAGCCTTCACATGAGGGATTACAGCAGCAAGACTGTACATGCTCAAATAGGAGACAACCAATGATCAATCTCCATTACAACATAAATTTTTGAAGTATAGATTCCATTTTCTTGATTGGTCATAGTTATCAGGGAGTCTGGTGATTCTCAAATTATCTCTCCTTGATCTTTCTTCCAGGTCTGCTGTGTTTCATCATAGATATATTATCCTTTTTATTTCTCAATCTTTTGATTTTATTCTATTATTTCTTATTGCCTTATGGAATTGTGCTCTGTTTTTTCTCTTCTTATTTTAAACCCTAGTAGATTTGTCACTAGTAGTCCTGAATTGTCTCTTGTTTTCTTCATATTTTGCAGCTGTCAGTTATTCCTCATTATCATTATGTGATTGACCCCTTTCACTTTTTTTATTTCTGATCATATATCTTTTATGTTGCTTTTTATGAATAATTCTTTATTTCATAAGATGATGACCTTAGAGCTAGAAGGGCCCTTGTAATCTACCAAATCCAACCTTTTCTCTCTCTTTTTTATTTTTTATTTTTTTTTATTTCGGTCTACATTTGACCATTTAAATTTTATCTTGATATTTTAAAAATAGCTTTTTATTGACAAAACATATGCATGGGTAATTTTTTACAACATTATCACTTGTACTCACTTCTGTTCCAACTTTTTCCTTCCTTCCCTCCTCCCCCTCCCCTAGATGACAGGCAATCCCATACATGTTATCCTAAATACAATATATGTGTGCAGAACCGAATTTTTTTTTTTTGTTGTTGCACAGGGAGAATTGGATTCAGAAGGTAAAAATAACCTGGGAAGAAAAATAAAAATGCAACCAGTTTACACTCATTTCCCAGTGTTCCTTCTCTGCATGTAGCTGATTCTGTCCATCATTGATCAATTGGAATTGGATTAGCTCTTCTCTATGTTGAAGATATCCACTTCCATCAGAATACATCCTCATACAGTATCATTGTTGAAGTGTACAATGATCTCCTGGTTCTGCTCATTTCACTCAGCATCAGTTCAAATAAGTCTCTCCAAGCCTCTCTGTATTCATCCTGCTGGTCATTTCTTATAGAACAATAATATTCCATAATGTTCATATACCATAATTTACCCAACCATTCTTCAATTGATGGGCATCCATTCAATTTCCAGTTTCTAGCCACTACAAAAAGGGCTGCCACAAACATTTTGGCACATACAGGTCCCTTTCCCTTCTTTAAGATCTCTTGGGATATAAGACCAGTAGAAACACTGCTGGATCAAAGGGTATTCATAGTTTGATAACTTTTTGGGCATAGTTCCAAATAGCTCTCCAGAATGGTTGGATCCATTCACAACTCCACCAACAACGCATCAGTATCTCAGTTTTCTCACATCCCCTCCAACATTTGTCATTATCTTTTCCTGTCATCTTAGCCAATCTGACACTATCTTCTCATTTTACGGATGTTGATAAGTGTTTTGCCCAGGATCACATAGCTATTAAGTGTTTAAGGTAGAATTTGAATCCAGTTCTTCTTGACTCCAAGTCCAGCATCCTATCTACTTATATACCACTTATATATCTACTTATATACCAAGTATATCCATATTTCTCAAATTGCTCTCTACTGTCCTTTGGGTAATTCTGAAGTTTATTTATTTGGAGAGAGAATGTCACAGAAATGATATTGCCTAAGTGTATCTACAATATTGTGACATCTTTTTTTCCTGCTGAAAAAGTGTATGGACCTCAAAGACCCTTTGAGAATTTGGAGCTTCTTACATATTTTATTGGAAAGGAAAGGAATGTAATTACATAGGTAAAAAAAAAAAACAAACTTGTCCCCTAGAATTAGTTTCTTTGACTTTCCCTCTCTACTGTTCTCCATGGGAGAATGAGAGACTTAGATTTCAAAGACTAGAGAAATTTTACCCCAGAAATGTGTTATTGAGCAAATGATCTGGTTTGTAAGATAGCCTTCAGAGAATAAAAATTTGGAGGCATTTGGAATGCTTGAGAGGTAGCCTGCCATAATATAGAGTGGGTAAGCCAGTTAACTTCGGGTCCAGGAAACACTTCAAGGCTATTAGCTGCAGAACATATGTCAGCCTACATTCATAGATTTCATCATTTCATCAGAAACTCCAGATCAATGAAAACATAGGTCTGGTCTTAAGAAATATCAATGTACCATAAACTAATGTGAGGATTCTGATCTCATATTTCATTGAAAAAATGGAAGCTAACCATTGAGAGCTCCGTCTTCTTCCCTCCCCACATCTTATCACTGAGACGTTTTTTCCTCCACTACCCCCTCCTTGATCCCTGTCTCACATGAAAGTGACCCTTATCCCACCAAGGTAGGATACCTTGAAGTACATTCACTCTTGATTGCATCCCTTCCTAACTTCTCCAATAGATTACACCCTCTATCATACCTGCTCTCATTAATCTTCAGTATTTTTTCTACTGACTGCTTCCCTGTTGCCTGCAAACATGTCCCTGTCACCCATTGTTTTTTTCCCTATAAATCAACATTTAGAAGGTTAGAAGGGAGCAGGAGCACATTCAGAACATAATCAAAGAGGGAGGGGAAGAAGAAGGAGACAAGGAGACCAGAGTGGCTCATCTGGGTCTGCTCTGATGAGGGTTGATCTTGATTTCTGAGTCCTGGTTGGGGATACACAATGAAGCACATGATAAGATGGAATCTTATCCCCAGAGGGATTGTTAGGAAGACATCAAGGGGTGGCCAAAGTTACATATCCAAACAAAAATGGGTCTGCGATTCTTGGAACAGCAGCAGCAACATTGTCTTTTATGCAACTGAAGCATAGAAGCTTGAAAGTTCCATCTCACTCATTTCAGCTCTTATGCAAAATTCTCAGTTAAAGTCTTTGTGGTAAAGAATTCTTTCATGGCCTCTTTAATTTCTTGTACTTTGCTTCTAGCTTCTTTGAATAGGCATCCAACTTGTAGGATGCCTGCTCAAGAATTGCTACTGGCTCCTTAGCTAAAATAATCTGATCCACATAAGGCTTAAATGCTGCATATTTCTGACTTAGGTCCTTTAGGTTTCTATTTATGTTTACTGCAATATCTTTCATTTCTAGATACTTCAAGTGGTCATTTGTTTATATTTTCCAGAAGTTTATAGTCTTCACTGGTGTCTGTCAACTCACAGATTAGATATAGCTAGGCTGGGGGAGCAAGGAGTGAGGATGGGAAGAAGGATGGAAATGAAAGAAGGAAGGGGAAGGGGAAAGGAAGGAAAAAAGGAAAATAGAGGGAAGAAGAAGAGAAGGGAGAAGACTGAGAGGCAGAGGAAGGAAGTTGTTAGAATTCTTACAAAGTGCTAAGTCACTGGAATTGTTAGAGACAATGATTATGTACTTAGTACTTACTAGAGTTTTGCAAGATTCACACCTTTGAGAAAGCCTAAATAAGCTAGAAGCCTCAACCAAGAGGCACTTTGGGAGATTCAGAGCCAGGATTCAGTCGAGGAGATTCTCAAATCGGGCAGAATGAAGGAAGACAGAAAAGTGATGGCAGGCTGTCCTGTGGAGAACACTGAACCCAAGATCTGGAAGGCCTCTAGAAAACTAGCCGGGCCCCAAGTGAAGGAGATAAGAGTTTGGAAGAGACAGTAAAGGATTTGGACTTTTAATCCCTGGATGCATTTGAGGTGATTATTACACTGAACTGAAATAAAGGCTGCTCCCAGAAGCCCCCCAAGAAACCTGCTCCCAGAGAACATTATATCCTAGAGAGGAACATTATAGGAAGTGAACAAAGTGGGGGCTTCATCCCCCTTTGTTTAAAAAAAAACCCCAAAACCCTCACTCAACCTAGCTATCCCCATTTATCTCTTCCCTTTCATAGTTAAACTCCTTGGAAAATTCATCTACAATAGATTTTTTCCATATCCTCTTCTTTTACTCTCTTATACATCCTCTTTGCCTGATTTCTGACTTCATTGGATTGAAACTGCTCATTTACCAATGATCTGCTAATTGCCAAATCATGTTTTGTTTTTTTGTTTGTTTGTTTGTTTGTTTTTTAATTTTGGGGATGTGTGTGTGTGTGTGTGTGTGTGTGTGTGTGTTTAACCATTCTTCATTCTTCTTGACTTTAGCACTTTTGAACACTCCCTTCTTCTGGATAACCTCTTTTGGTTTTGTGACATTATTCATCTTCTATTTGTCTGATAGTGCTTCTCATTTTCTTTGTTTTATTTTCCTTCAGATCACACCCTCAACCATAAGTGTCCCCCAAGAGTCTCTTCTGAGCTTTCTTAGCTTCTCTTTTGAAATAATCCCACTTACTGTTCTCATGTCTACTATGTCTATGTTTGTATTACACAGTTTGCATATTGTCTCAATTAGGATGTAAACTCCTTGAGGACAAGGCCTAGGACTGTGTTTTTGCTTTTCTTTCTACTCCTTACTGTTTATTGCAATGCCTGGCACATAGGAAGGTTTTTGTTTGTTTGTTTGTTTGTTTTTACTTTAAAAAATTGTTTCTTTCTTTCTGGTTATTCATGTGTATTAGTTTTTTTAAAGTACACATTTCTTCATGTATCAAGTTGGGAGAGAAAAATCAGAATGAAAGAAAAAATCACAAGACTGAAAAAAATTGAACAAGGTGTATATTGATTTACATTCATTTTCCATAGTTCTCTCACTGGAAGCAGATGTTTTTTTATCCAAAGTTTATTGGAATTGCCTTGGATCACTGAATCAAGAGAAGAATCAGGTCTTTAATAGATGATCATCACACAATCTTGCTGTTACTGTATGCATGATATTCTTTGTTCTACTTGTTTTTCTCAGCATCAGTTCATGTATATCTTCCCAGGCCTTTCTAAAATGTTTGTTCATTTTTTTTAATAGAATAATATTTAATTACTTTCATATACCATAATTTATTCAATTCAGTCATCCCCTGATTGATGGATTTAATTTTCCAGTTCTTTCCTAACATAGTATATATGTGTTGACTGACCACTTGCTGGCTGATTGAATAAAAAGCACCTGAACCAAGAAACAAAGAAAAGATTAAGGATTTTAGTTTTGAGGGGTGGGTGGGTTTGTACTAAAAGGCTAGAATGCCTGGTCCTAAAAATCTCCTGCTGGTAGAGGAAAGGTCTAAGTAGACAAGATTTTGAAGGATCAAAAAAAGAAGAAAAAAAATTTTTTTCTTACTGCTTCCCATTTTTAAAATGCTGAGAAAAGGTATATGGACTAAAAGAACATGGCGACATCTACTCTTTTACTGAAGAGAAAACTAAGAATTTCGGCTGAGTTGGGAATTTCAGCCTACATATTCAGGGGAGACTACCTGTCCAGCTGAGCTCCATTAAGTGGATCAATGCCCAGAGAGATTACAGGGGCCATTCAATGGAGATTTCAAGATCAATGAGGAACAGGCCCAGCAGGAGCAATGCTAGTACATCAGCAATAATGTAGTGTCAAAGCCATGAATTTTCCATCTACAGATGTGTCTTGGTCATACATGCTCCCTATGAATGCACTCCACCTGAACAAATTCTCCCTATATGTACCTCTCCACATGTGCACTTCAGTCACAAATATTCTTTCTTTACATGTGTCCCCTCTTTCCATTGATGCTGTGTATTTTTTGGTGGGAGAATTCACCCTAGATAAAAATGTTATTGTTGCTACTCATCTTACTATACCATTTCGTTAGTGCCTCTATAAACTGTGTCTTCTGCCTATTTATTAAATGTTAATTCTCATTAGTTATGATTTCAGGGGACAAACCCTTGAAACTGGGATATCTTACTCACAGGGAACCCACCCACTTTGTGAATTGATATGGGGAGAGGTAATCCCAGGTGTTACATTCAAAAAAGAAGTCTAATACTTGTTTCCTGTGCTTGCCACTTGCACTTGTCTGCACAAGTGATCAGGAGATAGATTACTGTTAAAAATAGAGTTATTTGCTTGCGGTGATCAAAACCCAAAACAAGCCAGTCAGGCCAAGTCAGAGTTTTATATCAGATAACCCAGCTGACAGCTGGCTGATTTTCCTTCAGCAATCAGAATGATGTGACTTCTCCCACTAATATTTGACATTATCTATAAATAGCTGTGCAGCACTCAAAATCATCTGCCTTTATATTCTGTGGTATCTGGTAACTGGTGAGGAACAAAGGAATGTTTTTTCTCCAGTGGTCTTGAGAAGACATAATCTTTAATTCACAGGACTTAGTATCACAATGTGTAGAAATGAATTAATATATTTTCTCTATTTAAAAAAATGAAGATGTGCCTTACTACCTCTATGCATGTGGACACTCATTCCCCCCATCCAGTATTCTCTCACTTTTGAAAATGCAAATCCCAGAGAATTGTTTGGTAAAGTATATTGTTTATCATGACTTTTTTGAACCTACTCCCTCACTCCTGAATACTATATGTTTTCCTTCAAGTGCTTAGCTATCTTTGTCAAGCAGGCACATCTTGGAATAATTGGAATAATAGTAATTGTACATTATCAGACCTGCAGGAACTATAGCCTATGATAAATGACTCTACTCCAAACCATTGTTTGATATTTTTTCCCTAACCTATTATTCTTTTGGTTTGTCCAAATAATAGTAATTATAATAGCTAACATTTATATATCACTTCAAGGTTTGGAAAATGCTTTGCATATGTATATTATTTGATCCTCACAGCACCTCTGTGAGTTAGGTGCTATTATTATTTCCATTGTAGAGATTAGGAATCTGGAGTTGAGAAAGATGACCCAAGGTCACAAAAAGTGTCTGAAGTAGTATTTTAACTCAAATCTTCCTAATTCCAAGAATCTGTCTATTATTCTATTTTCCAATGAACTATGCTTAGGTGCCATAGAGAATACAGATAAAAAACACAGGTTAAGTAATTCATCCAGACATACAGCTAGTAAGAGGCCAAATGTGATTTGCATTGTCTCTAGTTTTCATGTTATAATGTTTCTAGCTTGAAATCTGTTGATAACTGAGAGCAGACACTTGAATTAAAAAATCTCCTATTAAGAAATTGTCAGCCTTTAGGCCTATTAGTTCCAACTTATAACTTGGTCCAGCATTCATGACTTCCCTTGAATATTATTGGCAAAGATTCAAGAGATTTCCCATGAAGATTTGAGTGTGCTCAGATTCTATGTTTTCTCCTCCTCAATATAATCTTTTTTTCCCCCAGGGATCCCTAAATCACCATAATGTTTATTTGGAGCAGATATTTTTTTTATTTTAATTTTTTTTGGAGTAGAGATTCTTTTTTTTATTATTAATTTTTATAATTATAACATTTTCTTTGACAGTACATATACATAGGTAAATTTTTTTTTACAACATTATCCCTTGTACTCCCTTCTGTTTTGAGTTTTTCCCCTCCTTCCTTGGAGTAGATATTCTTAAATAGTGTTTGATGTAATAGTTCTGTAGAGCAATTTGATCTGAATCCCAAGGAAATTAAAAAAAAAATAAAAGAATAAAAGACCTATATGTACAAAAATATTTGTAGCAACTCTTTTTGTGATGGCAAAAAAATGGAAATTGAGGGAATTACCATCGATGGGGAATGGCTGAACAAATTATGGTATATTATTGTGATGAAAAATTATTGGGCTATAAGAAATGATAAGCAGGATGCTTTCAGAAAAATCTGGAAGGATTACATGAATTGATGCAAAGTGAAGTGAGCAGAACCGGGGGAACAGTGTAAAAGTAACAGCAATAACTACTGGGCTTATATTCCAAAGAAATACTAAAGAAGGGAAAGGGACCTGTATGTGCCGAAATGTTTGTGGCAGCTCTTTTTGTAGTGGCTAGAAACTGGAAAATGAATGGATGTCCATCAGTTGGAGAATGGTTGGGTAAATTATGGTATATGAAGGTTATGGAATATTATTGCTCTGTAAGAAATGACTAGCAGGAGGAATACAGAGAGGCTTGGAGAGACTTACATGAACTGATACTGAGTGAAGTGAGCAGAACCAGATCATTATACACTTCAACAACAATACTGTACGAGGATGTAAGCTGATGGAAGTGGAAATCTTCAACATAGAGAAGAGCTAATCCAACTCCAATTGATCAATGATGGACAGAATCAGCTATACCCAGAGAAGGAACACTGGGAATTGAATGTAAACTGTTTGCACTGTTGTCTTTCTACCCAGGCTACTTTTACCTTCTGAATCCAATTCTTATTGTGCAACAATAAATTTGGTTTTATACACATATAACATTTAACATGTATGGGATTGCCTGTCATCTAGGGGAAGGGGTAGAGGGAGGGAGGGGAAAATTTGGAAAAGAAGTGAGTACAAGGGATCATGCTGTAAAAAAATTACCCATGCATATGTACTGTCAAAAATTATAATTATAAATTTAATTTTTAAAAAGTAATAGCAATATTGTACAATGATACTTAATTATTCTAAGCAATACAGTTATCCAAAACTATTCCAAAGCACTCGTGATAAAAAATGTCCACCTTCAGAGAAAGAACTGATGGAGTCTGAATGCAGATTGAAGCATACTTTTTAAAAACTATTTTTCTTGGGGTTGAGATCTTTTACTTTTGTTTTCTTTCACAATGTGACAATATGTTTTGCATGACTGCACATGTATAATCTGTATCAAATTGCTTGCCTGTTCAATAAGTAGATAGGGAATGAGTAAGGGAGAGAATTTGGAACTCAAATAAAAAAAAAGAAAGTTAAAAATTGTGTTTACATGTAATTGCAAAAAGTAAATTTAAAGAAAAAAAAACATTGTTTACTTTCATGGACCTCTTTGCCAATATGATGAAACCTATGGGTTTGTTCTCAGAATCAAACTTAGTTGCTTACATCCATACTTGAAGGAAATGCTCAATTTCAGGTAGAGATTAGTAAAAATAAAGGTGTCATTTTTTTTTCCCCATCCAAGTTTGTGAAACTCCTGAAATTTATCCATGGTTGATTTAGAGAGTCTCTGGATCCAGGTTAAGGAGTTGTGTCTTAGAAAGACACATTTCTACTCAGTTTCTATCCTTTTTAAATAGACATACGTACATCTAAGGATTGGTGGGTTGGTTTTTGTTGTTGTTTTTGTTTTTGTTTTTTTGCTTCTTCAAAAGAAATTTTCAATTATTTGGCATTACTTTCAATTATTTTGGTATTTGGTTTATAAATCATAGCTCAATGGGATGCAAAAGAAAAAAAAAACATTGGATTTAGGAAGGAAGGGAGGAAGAAAAAAGAGGAGGGAATGAAGAAAAGAATGAAGAGAAGGTAGGAAGGAAAAAAGGAAGAAGAGAAGGAAGGAAAAGAAGGGAGAAATAACTATTTATTAGTCATTTATGTAGCAAGCAATGTGCTCAATGCTTTACAAATATTATCTAGTTTGATCCTTAGAACAACTTTGGGTAGTAGGCATTTTTATTTATTTTATAGTTGAGGAAATTAAGGCAGATGGGAATTAAGTGCCTTGTCTAGAACTCCATCCACTGCCTCCAAATAGTTGACTCTGATTTAAAGTCTAAGGACCTGTGTTCAAATTCTTATTCTGTCTCTGATTCTCTGTGTGATCTTGGGCAAGACTTCTGTCTGTTTCAGTTTTTTTCTTCTGTGCTATAAGGGGGAAGATGACCTATAAGGTCTTTTCCAAATCTAAATCTATGATCCTACTAAAACCAGTTCTGTAGAATGGGTTTGCTTTTCATTTGACTTCTTTCTCCTTTTCTTTCTTCTCTCCTATCTCCCTGATTAGCTATTTTCAGTTTTTCCATTTTTGTTGTTTTTTTTTTGTTTGTTTTAATTTTTAATCACAGAAAGGCCTAGAAGAGATTTTTCCCATTTTATAGAACTAGAATAACTTGCCAAAATGCACTCAGGAGCATAGAAACAGACCCAAATTTTTCACTCAACTCTTCTGACTCTAAATTTGGAACTCTTTTCACCCACCACCTGAGAAACAGTGGGATAGCAGGAAGGGGAGGGAGATATTTGAGGGAAAAATAAGCTCCCTTAATTGAATATTTAGCTTCATACAGCATTTTCTCTTCATAGGCTCTTCAATTTCTTGAAGAAAATTTTCTTCTTTTCTTTGATGATAGCTCATAAAAGAATTGGGAAGGACCTGAATCTCCTACAAATATGGCAGCAGAGTTCTAAAAATGCATCAAAAAGGAAAAATGACTGACAGAAATTATAGAGAAAGAGCAAAAAGTCCCTCCATCCTACTCAAGAATAGACAAGAATCTTGTTAGAATTCTGTAGGGGAAGAGGAAGCCAATATTACTATGTCCTATGGTCTAAAACTTGCAAGATCTCATTATTGGTCTGTTGGAAATACAGTGAATAAAGCCAAACCATGTAACTTACTGCACAAAGAGATAGAACACTGGCCAGTGTTCATGCCTGGGGCCTTCCAACAAGCTAGGGCACTAGCATCCGGCACCCTGGACGCCCAGGTCAAAGTCACAGTAGGGAGAAAGGGCTAAGCAAGATGTATCTTGGTTACCTAACCAAACCTAACCCTAACCAAAGGCCTGAACTAGCACTTGAGTCTGATTCTCTTCTCTGCTGCCTGGGGTCACTTTACTTGAAGTTGTTTCCTTCTTTAGATGTTTTCCTTCTCTGTCTGGAGTGTGTGTCTCTGCTCCCTGCTAGAGTCTGTATTTCCCTCTGGTGGGGTAGCAAATTTCCCTTCAAAACTATATAATTAAAGGAGGAGAAGAGGAGAAAAAAAGTCCCTCTTTCCTCTTACAGGAGGTTTTCCCATATATAACTTGCAATCTCTTTTACTCGGAGTATCTTCCTCTGGGCAAATTAACTAGAACACCATGACCTTACAAAAGTCTTATTCTATAAGACACCCATTGTTTAGAATTTATTGATTTAAAAATCAAAGTAGAGCTTAACTTGTTTTCTCAGCCAACTGTTATTTCCCTGAATTGTGGCAGAAAAACGGTGGCAAATCATAAAAGAATTAGGAAGTGTTGCCATATTGTTTAGGTGGTTCCCGTGGATACAATGGAGGGCTTAGAGCAAGGAGAAAAAGTCAAGACTTAACAGATGGATGTTCCATATAGTGTGCTAAGACCTGGGAATACAAAGAAAGAAATGGTGGAGGGGAAGCAGTGCTACAAGGAAGGGAAGGGAAAGAAGGAAAGAAGGAAGGAAATAAAGAAGGAAGGAAGGAAGGAAGGAAGGAAGGAAGGAAGGAAGGAAGGAAGGAAGGAAGGAAGGAAGGAAGGAAGGAAGGAAGGAAGGAAAGAAGAGAAGGAGGGAGGAAGGAAGAAAGAGAGGGAAGAAGGAAGGAAGGAAGGAAAGAAGGGAAGTAGAAAGGGAGGGAGGGAGGGAGGGAAATTTTAGATAATGGGAACTATTCAGATTTCCAAAGATCCTAGTTAGTTGAAATCCCAAGCAGAGCTAACAATTAAATTTCATTGAAATAATTCCTATGGGGAAGGGGCCAGGTATCCCCCAATAAATAGCTAACCAATGACCACACACAGGACAGGCAAGTCAGTCTTTTTTATTTTTATTTTATTTTTACTAAAACTTTTTATTTACAAAACATATGCATGGGTAATTTTTCAACATTGACCCTTGCAAAGCCTTCTGTTCCAAATTATCTCCTCCTCCCCACCCCCTTCCTCTAGATGGCAGGTAGACCAATACATGTTAAATATGTTAAAATATATGTTAAATCCAATATATATATATATACGCATATATATATATACACATAGTTATACAGTTATCTTGATGCACAAGAAAAATCAAGAAGGAAGAAAAAAAACTGGGAAAGAAAACAAAATGCAAGGAAACAACAACAGAAAGAGTGAAAATGCTATGTTGTGGTCCATACTGAGTTTCTACAGTCCTCTCTCTGGGTATAGATGGCTCTCTTCATCACTGATCATCTCATTGTTGAAGAGAGCGGCATCCATCAGAATTGATCATCATATAGTATTGTTGCTGAAGTATATAATGATCTCCTGGTCCTGCTCATTTCACTCAGCATCAGTTGATGTAAGTCTCTTCAGGCCTCTCTGTATTCCTCCTGCTGGTCATTTCTCACAGAACAATAATATTCCATAATATTCTTATACCATAACTTATAAAGCCATTCTCTAATTAATGGGCATCCACTCAGTTTCCAGTTTCAGGCAAGTCAGTCTTATCAGCAAGGTACTGTGAGAAAGGCACTGACTGAAGGAAGCATACTTCAGGCAAATCAGCTTGCCTAGTTGATATACTTTACCTACCAATAGTTTGACAGCCATCTCCCTGAAGACCCCAATGGGGACAACCCAGGTCTAGAACCCAAGAGACATGGGAATAGCAAGACTTGTAACCCAGCACCCTCAAACATCTGTGGGAAACTGCCTAAGGATGACCCTGTGGGTGGGACAGCCACAGTTACTGAAGATCCATAGGGGAAGGTTCTTATCACCAAAGTCTGGCATTGTCAAGTGATTCAACATCAGAAACTGATAGGATTGTATCAGTGAAGACTTATAGGCGTTTATCAGAAAAGTCTATTTGGTCTCTGCAACCCAAGACCCATAGAACTCTTCCATTTGACTTGACCCTGAAAAAAAACTGTCATTTGTGTAGATTGTGAGTTCCTTGAGATTTAGACTCTTGTCTTATTATTTTATCTTATACTCATCACTTAGCATAGTGTCTTCTGTATAGTGAATGATTAATAAATGCTTCATTCACTCATTCAGATTAGGCTGCAATCTATTCTATACAGACAGTTGGTACTCTATAGCATGAAATGTAGCTTGTAACATCATGGATTTAATTCAATCCAATAAACATTTATAAAATTCTTACTACAGGCACTGTGCTAAGCTCTGGTGATACAATGAATAATAAGAAAAGACAGATTTAGAGATGAAAAGGACTCTAGGAATTGTTGTCAACTACCTTGTTTCGTAAGAGAGCAATAAGCTCAAAGAAATAAGAATAACTTGCTCAATGCCACACAGCTAATAAATTTAAATAGTCATATAATTTAAATTTAATTTTAAAGCAATATTTCTATTTTGATAATAAATTTAATAATGATTTATGGGATAATAAATTTAGAATTAGAAGGAATATTTGAAGTCAGAATCCAACTTTTTCATTTTGCAGCTGAGGAAACTGATTCCTAGGGATATAATTGACTTGCCCTACATCTATCTAATAAGCATTTGAGGAAGCATTTGAAGCCATGTCATCCGGGCTGAAACCCAGGCCCTCCAACTTCTAAGTGCTTTCCCCTCCCTCACCCACTCCCCCATATACTTTTTCAGAACTAATTTGGATGTAAAATGATTTTATAACCTTTCATTATCATCTGTCCAGAAAAAGATTGATGTGCTACAGAGTGTTTCATTTGCTAAAATGATCGGCCAAATGATCTTCTAATCCAAAAACAAATCACGTACTAACAACTAATTCTTTTTGGCACTGACTGGAGTGGCTAATGCTGTGCTCTCATTAAAAGGTTTTAATACACAGGATTATATCCTAAGCATCATTGAGCCTTTGCAAATGGAATCTTCAGTGCTAAATTAATGATTATGAAATGAGGAGCCCCTAGAATTAGAGGCGTGATCAAGTGAGGAAAGGTTGAGATCTTCTGTGAACAAGTTTATCCTTAGCTAACCCTTTGTGGAGGAAGCTTTCACTAGATCCTACAGGTTTACTCCAGGGATCAATCACAAATTTCTCTTTGGATAATGTATAAGTAAAATCTGGGAAATCAGTCAACAAATATTTATTTAGTGCCTGCTAAGTGCTAGATTTGGGGATGAGAAGGATTGCAAAAACCTGGTTCTTGCCCTGGAGGAGCAAAAAAAAAAGACAATGGGCAAACAACTCTCCAAATGAATACAAGATAAAGATAAATTAATAGTCAGGGAAAGTATTAGCAATTGGGGAGAGGAGGGAGATTAGACCTGAGTCTGTCTTCAAAAAAGCTATAGAGAGCAGCCAGTAGCTCCCTCTTTTCTCCAGGATCTAATAGAAAATCTGTTTGACTTTTAAAGTCCTTCACAAACTGGCCCTTCCTATGCTCTCAGATTTTTATACCTGAGTTCCTTCCCTGTGGATATAGAATGACAATGGTATTCTTGCTATTCCTTGCATAAGAAGCTCCATCTCTTAACTCTTCCTTTTCACTGGTTATTCCCTATGCCTGGAATTGTTTCACTTCTTCCATCTTCTGGCAGGGGGGATTGAACTGGAAGCAGGATTTGGTGGTCTTTGAGACTTAGGCATTCCTGGTACCCTTGGGCTTTACCTGCTCAGGGAGGCAGTTGGTTAATGATTGATGGTGGAAGGATGGTGGGCTCATTCTCCATAGGAATTGTTCCATAGGATCCCCTCACTGATGGCTATCAGGGCCAAGCTGGAAACAGGATCAGGTCTGGGGTGCATGGCTAATCTAGGGTACACGATTTTGGCTTATCTCTATAGGACTCTGAAGAGAGTTTGAGGTCAAGATGATGATTTAATTTGTCTGGCACAAAAAAAACTTCCTATCTGTTCTGAAAGATGCTTACTGGTTCAGCTAGGTGGTTCACTTTCTCCCCTTTGCTTCTCTCTTCTCTCTCCTTCCCTCTCTCTTTCCATGCCTCCCTCCCTCTCTCCTTTCTCCTCTCTTTCCCTCTCTCTTATCTCTCTTACTTCTTTCATCTCTTGCTCTTCTCTCCTTTTTCTCTCCCTCTTTCTTTCTTCTCTCTTTTTTCATTCTCTTTTCTACTCATGTCATAATCTGTCCAATAAGCATTTTTTAGCCATACCTTTATCTTGGTTTTTATTTTGGGAGTGATTTGGTCTAACTCTTGAGTGGTTATGAATATTTTCTAGACATACTTTCTTTTTTTGTTAAAGTTTTTTATTTTCAGAACATATGCATAGGTAATTTTTCAATATTGATCCTTGCATAGCCTTGTGTTCCATTGTGTTCCAAATTTTCCCCTTTCCCTCCACTCCCTCCCCTAGATGGCAAATAATCCAACATATGTTAAACATGTTAAACTATATGAAAAATCCAATATATGTAAACATATTTGTACATTATCTTGATGCACAAGAAAGATCAGATCAAAAAGGAAAGAAAATGAATAAGAAAACAAAATGCAAACGAACAACAAAAAAAGTGAGAAGGTTATATTATGATCCACACTCAGTTCTTACAGTTCTCTCTGTGGATGTAGATAGCTCTCTTCATCACGAGATCATTGAAACTGATCTCAATCATCTCATTCTTGGAAAGAGTCATGTGCATCAGAATTGATCGTCGTATAATATTGCTGTTGCCGTGTACAGTGATCTAAAAATATTTTCAATGGTGTAGGATTTGATGCAACCAGCAATGTGCTGTACACAAACAGGAGCATCTGGAGGACTTTGCCATGCATAGGGAAATTCATTTCACTTTCAAATTCATTGATGTCTTCAATCAGTAAATCAACAAGCATTTACTAAATGCTTACTTATGGTCTAGGCACTGTACCTAAAGAAAAAACAAAAGCAGTCCTTGCCTTGAAAAAATCCACAGCTTGGACTAGCATAGAAAAGGAACACACAACATGTATATGTAACAAAGTTCAATAATCTTTTTCCAGAGATTGAAAAAAACTGTTGTTGATACAGTTCCATGTTCAATTGCCTTTCTTATTGTATTATGTTATGAAGATGCTTGTCTTATTTCAAATATTAAAAATGAAAATGTTTAAAAAGTCTTTGAAATCTTGAGCAGTGACAATCTCATTCTCATTCTCAAAGGAATCTTAGGGGAAATAATGAGTTTTAATTTAATCTATGAGTAGTCTGAGAGGAAGAGAGTTTTAACTGCTACTGATAGAGATGGAGTTTTAATTGTCATTTGTGGGGAAAAAAAACCTATTTTTCTGTAATGGCTGGAAAGAGAGATTGGGAGGAGGCAGTGAGAAAGAAGATATTTCCTGATAGGATTGTATTGAATAAATAAAAAGAGAAATCCTGAGAGCTTCTGGATGAATTTTGGGACTATGTTCAAAAGTAAGGGGAAATCAAGAAGAAGTACTATGGTTTTGATCTTTCTTTCAGTCAAAATATTGTCAATACTTATGTCTTTGGGCTATTATTTGTTATCCTGTTAATAAATTATATAGCTAATAACTTATGATTATTTAAGCCTATTTGATTTGGGACACATATGTAAACGTATATTGTGTGTGTATGTGTATATGTGTGTGTTTATCACTGACTATCCTAGGCCCCACTTCCTGAAGACTAGATGTGTTGCAAGTCACCCCTCTTCCAGGATTCTCTGGCACCCTCCAGGGAGTTTGGGGTATCTGGGCTTTCTGTCAATAGCTCAAACCCTTCTAATGATGTTTCCCTGATTATGAGGGTATCCCCCATACCTCAGTTCCATTTAACTACTAACAGAGTAGCTTTTACAAGGAAATGTTTACTTCAAAGGTATAATCACAAATAAACAAACTTACTCCTTTACATGTGGGTCTTAATTCTCTCCTTTATAGCACCTCAATCACTGGGGAGGAGAAGAGGATTAGGTATATAATATAATTCAGTTCCTAAGCAGCACAGTCCTAATTTCCAAATCTAAAGCCTCTGTTGGGCTTAATTCCCAGGTACTTGGCTTCTCCAGGGTTGGGTTGACTGACTGAAACATCCCATCAGGAATCCTGGTTTCAAGGGCCACCATAACTCAAATTGCTGGGTCCAATGGGGATTACAACATACACGTAGAAGCTGAGGACAAACAAAACAGAACAGAAGCAAATAGCTCAGGCCCATTTCTCAAGGTTGTGGGACCTAAAAGGAGGAGGAGAGAGACATTTTCCACTTCCTGTTCAGTTCATGACTTTGAGTGACAAGGTGCTACAATGGATAGTGTCAAACTTGGATTCAGGAAGACCTTGAGAGTAAATTCTGCCACAGATAATAACTGGGCAAATCATCTTTGACATAGGAATAATAATGGCGCCTACCTTCCAGGTCTATCAAAAGGATCAGAAGAGATAACATCTGTAAAGGGTTTTGGAAACTTTAATGAATGCTGGCTAATATTGACTACTTATAATAGCTCCTGCACTCTCTGGTAGAATCTAAATTGGGTCTACAAACTCAAAAAAAGCGGAATTCCTTCCTTCCTTCCCCCAGAAGGCTTTCACCTTCCTTTTTTTTTTTTTTTTTTTTTTTTTTTAAACAATCTTCCCATTTGCATTTAAGTACATATTAATAGTACAGATTTGATTTCTATTTTGCTTTAATATAACAAATAATTATATTCTTTTTAAAAATATCTAATTATATTTTAATATAATATGGTTTTTAATACAGTTCCAAATGTCAATAACATAAAAAGTTAAAAAAAAAAATAAATCTGTAAAAGAAACTGCAGTCCTGAAAAATGACTGCCTTGTTAGAATCCAAGAAGGGGCTTTCTCCCCTTCTTAAGCTGTTCTCTTTAGGGAATGTGACATTGGGGGGTAGATGAAGGAAAATAAAGGTGAAATAAAAGGTGATTAGGTATCTTCTATTCTCTGAGAGGAATCTCAAGCCAGTTTCACCAGAAAACACCCATTGCTTTCATGTACAGGGGACATTAGCAGGCTCTAGACTATTCTTTTTACATATTAAGTTGCCTCTGGTGGCTAGGGCTCCTCCTCATCTTTGCAGTTACTGAGAATGGAAGAGTTTGACTTAAGGATTATGGCTAAGAGCTCTTCCTGGTCGCCCAACTAGTCCTCACATAGTCATCATTCCCTAGTCTTTAAATTTGCAGTCCTTCCTCCTAAGAGCTTTGTCTCTCGCCCCAAATCTGGTGAAAATCAGAAGACTTTCCAACAAAAATCACCAGTGATCTGACCACCTCCCAGACTTCTAGATTTTCTTTGTGAGTAGGAGTACAATATAATGATTTAGCATTATTCTGAAAGAAATGATAAATAAAAATTCAGAGAAGGATAGGAAGATTGAGATGATAGCAATTGCTTTCTTAGTGGGGGAGCATTAGGAGAGAGGAAGGGAGAGAAAGATTTTGAAACTTAAAATTCAAAAACTAAATCTTAAAAATAAAAAAAAATTAAAAATAAGACTTATGAGAATTGATGCAGAATGAAGTAGGACTAGGAAAACAATATGCACAATGACTACAAAATTAATGGAAGCAACAATATCCACCACTTTTTGCAAACTAAATGTTGTATAATTATGAATAAACTTAACCTCAGAAAAGAGGTGAGAAAAAATGTACTTCTCTCCCTTAAGTGAGGGATAAAGAAAATTTCCATACAATAAGATATAGATAAGAAAGTTGTATAGGTTGTCATTTCAGCAATAAGTTGTTAAATATTATTAATAATTAAATATTATAACCATCTCTCCAGAAGAAAAATTACACAAAATATATTTTAAAATTTAATCTGTATGACATTTTCTCCATCACTTAAGTCTATATACTATTAATGAAACAATAAATCAAGTTCTGAGTTACATCGTGTTTACTCAATTATAAAGTGTATATGCTCACACTGAAAATTTAACCATCAGTTCTTAAGAGCCCATATGAATGAACTCTAGCATACTCCTTGTCAGATTTGGTTGATATGTGGGTGAGTTTTGCCAAGTTCTCCTTTTTGGAAATGAAGGTGTTGTATATACAAGCAATATAATTCATATCAATAGAAATTTAAAATTTTTAAAGGAAACTTTTAAAAAATTATTAAATATTGATTAATTCATTCCCCAACTAAACTCCCCATTTGGCCTTTTGCTTACCCTATAGGGATCTGAACCTAGGTATCCTTGAATTCTAGTGGGTCATTCCCTCCCTTCCACAAATAATGGAGATGCTTCTCTCAGCCTAATCACCTTGCTAGACCCATGCCACTCTTTCCCCCTATTATGAATCAGTCCTCTTTCTGTTTGTTGTAACTTTGAGCCCAACACACACCACACACACACACACACACACACACACACACACACACACACACACACAAACACTTTTGTGGAGTATGCTTCAAACTGTATTCAGACACAATCAGTTCTTTCTCTGGATATGGATAGCATTTTCATCATAAATTATTCAGAGTAGTCATGCTGAGAATAACAAAGTCATTTACAGCTAATCATCCCACAACATTGCTATTCCTTTGTACATAGTATATTTTACTTTTCTTGAGTTCATGGAAGACTTTCCAGATTTTTGTGATAGCATCCTGCTCATCATTTCCCATAGAACTATAATTTTCCATTATAACCACATGCCATAATTTATTCAGCCATTCCCCAATTGTTGAGTATCCCCTCAATTTCCAATTCTTTGCCCTAGAAAGAGAACTGCTATAAACATTTTTGTACATGTAAGTCCTTTGCCTTAAAAACAAAAAAAATTATATTTTGGGATTCATACCTAATAATGGTATTGTTAAGTCAAAGGATATGAATGATTTAGGTATAGTTCAAATCTTTTAATCAATTATCAATTGAGGAATGGCTTGTATTTTTTTTTTTATTAATTTGACCCAATTTCCCATTTGAGAAATGAGGCCTTCATCAGAGAAACTTGCTTCAAAAATTCTTTACACAATTACTATTGCTAACTACATTTCCCCTCTATTTTATTCTCTTTTTCCTTTCACTCTGACACTCTTCAAAAGTATTTTTCTGCTGACCACCCTCTCCCACAATATGCCCTCTCTTCTATCACCCTTCTTCCCTTCCCATTTGCCTTTCCCCACTTATCCTGCAGGGTAAGATGGATTTCTTTACCCACATTGAATGTGTATATCATCTCCCCTTTGAGCCAGTTCTGATGATTCTCTTCTCTTCCTCTGTAAAAGCTTTTTCTTGCCTCTTTTATGGCAGATAATTTACAGCTTTCCACCTCTCTGTTTCCCTTTCTCCCAGTACATTCCTCTGTCAAAACTTCATTTTATTTTTTAAAAGATAATATCCTTTCATATTCAATGCAAATCTGTGCTCTCTGTCTATATATACTTCTTTTAATTGTCATAATAATGAGAAAGTTCTTATGACTTAAAAGTATCATTTTAGGGGCAACTAGGTGGCACAGTGGATAGAGCATCAGTCCTGAAGTCAGGAGGACCTAAATTCAAATCTGGTCTCAAACACTTAACACTTCCTAGCTGCGTGACCCTGGGGGCAAATCACTTAGTCCCAATTTCCTCAGGGAAAAAAAAAAAATTATCTTTCATGTAGGAAAGTAAACAGATAAAACCTTATCAAGTCCTTTATGAATCCCTTTCCTGACTTCCTTATGTTTCTCCTGAGTCCTGCATTTGAAAATCAAATTTTCTATTCAGGTCTGGTCTTTCTTTTCCTTTTTTAAAATCCCAAATGCTTGAAATTCCTCTATTTCACTGAATTATTATTATGAAGATTATACTCAGTTTTTTCTGGGTAGGTGATTATTGGTTGTAATCCTAGCTTCATTGCTTTCTGGAATATCATATTCCACACCCTCCAAGCCTTTAATGTAGAAGCTGTTAAATCATGTGGTATCCTGATTGTGACAGCTTTGCTATATTTGAATTATTTCTTTCTGGATACTTTCAGTATTTTCTTCTTGATCTAGGAGTTCCAGAATTTGGCTACAATATTCCTGAGAGTTTTCATTTTGGTATTTCTTTCAGGAGGTGATTGGTAGATTTTTTTTCAATTTTATCCTCTATCTAATCTAGCTGATCCAATCTAATCTTATCTAAAATATCAGGATACTTTTCCTTGATAATTTCTTAAAAGTGGGGTGGAGACAAGATGGCAGAGAATAGACAAGACGTTACCTGAGCTTTCCCCAACTTCCCTCAGAAATCAGCACTAGATCAAGGTTTTGGAGTCTAATAAAATTTTAGTTTAAGATATCTTGGAAGAACTTCAGGAAAGGTTTGTCTCAATTGGGCAGGTGGGGAACATGGTCCTGATGGGAGAATTTAGCAGAAGACTCTAAACCAAAATACAACAATGATGGTTACTTCATTTCAGAAGTCTAGTGGATCAGCAAACCATCTGTGAAATCTTCAACACAAATATAGAAGGAAAATTGTGAGCCCTGAAACCCAGAATGATAGGCAGGACTTAGCCAAAATCACTGACTTAATGGGAAAGCCTGCAGCACTACTGGCCCTTGAGCAAGAAGCCTCTGTCCACCAGCAGAAGCATTTTGGGACAATCTCCCCTGTGCTGTAGAGGAAACGAGCAATGAAGAACTACTATGGAGACAGGGAAGATCAGAACACAAACTAACATCAGGCAAAATGCCTTCAGGAGAAGCCTCAGTGGGGATATAAGCCAGTCTCCATCTCAAAAGGCTCTCTTGGAAGAATTAAAAAAGGATCTTAAAAAAGAAATAGGAGAAAAATGGGGAAAAGAAATGAAAGCCATGCAGGAAAGTTATGAAAGTTTAGGGAAAAAAGCAACAGCTTGGAAAAGGAAACACAGAAATTGTTTGATTGAAGAAAACAAAAAATAAATTTGGCAAAATGGAAAAAGAAAACTCCTTAAAAATATTGGCAAATTCTTTCTAAATCCGATTTTTCTTGTGTAGCAAAACAACTGTATAAATATGTATACATATATTGTATTTAACATATACTTTAACATATTTAATATGTATGAGATTACCTGCCATCCAGGGGAGGGAGTAGAGGGAAGGAAGGGAAAAGTTGGAACAGAAGTTTTTGCAAGGGTCAATGTTGAAAAACTATGGTTTTTGCATATGTTTTGTCAATTTATCAATAAAAAACTATAACAAAAAAAATGGCAAATAAATGAAAAAATCCACTGAACAAAACAAACCCAACTCTACTATATCATCAATCTTGCTCAACAATTAAATAAGAAGAACTACACAATAAATGATTTGCTGTAGAGAGAAAAAAAAATGTCCCATGATTCACACACACACGCACACACACACACACACACACACACACACAAACAAGATTTAGTCTAGGAATTTGCAAGCTGGGGTACATGTAATGCCATAGAATATAATTAGAAGCTTGTCAAGGGGTACAGGGAATATTTAACAGGTAACTATATTATCCCATTCAAATTAATCTTTTAAATTTTACTTCTGCATATTGAATTATAGAATCTATAATTGAATCAGATTGAATTAGAGGTACAGGAAGATTTACTGAAAGCTTAGGGGTATAGAGACTGAAAAGGGTTGGAAACTCCTGATCTGGTCCAACCCCTACTTTGAACAGATAGGGAAAATGAAGAAAGAAATGGCAAACCACTCCAGTATTCTTGTCAAGAAAACCCCTTGATGAATGATGGATCATAAGCTCACAAAGAATCGGACACGACTGAGTGACTGAACAACAAAAGAAAATTTGAGGGTCTGGAGGAGAGGGCATACAGGGAACAGTAGCTGAGTCAGGATTCAAATTTAGTCTTGAGAAAACACCAAGCTTTTTCTAATGCCCAATTCCCATATGTTCTGAATAAACACAGTCTCTAATTGGGGCAGTTGTATCTATTTGCATATCTAAGTAAATATGTCATTTCTGATCCCCTGATCATGGTATCAAGAGCTTGGAGGTGTCCATTTATGAGGAGAGGGTGGGTGAGAGTCATGGGCCATGGTCTGTGGGAAAGCTGCAAGCTTGTAAGACAGAAAATATAAATAATAAAAATCCACTCATCTGGACAGCAGAATTCATGGCAGATGACTTTGCAGAACTACTTCAGCAAGATTTATCTTTTATTTTTATCACTTTAGTAATTAATAATTACCCATTCTTTTCTAACCCCTGTGGTGGGTGACTCAGATTTTCTACTTCCAATTATGAAGTGATTGAATCCTTCATGGACTCACGCCACCATAATCCTTATAGGGGTAAGGAGAAGAATGATCGTGTATATCTAACATCCATGTGCTCAACAATTGTCCACTCATACAGTCAGAGCCTAAAGCACATGTGCAATTTATAGCTATTTAATGCTGACATCAGTTGGAGACTTTTTACTGGAAAACCCAGAACTTCAAACAACCTCATCTTTCTCCCTTGAATAAAGAAATCAGAATAAAATGTCTTATGCATACTTTTATTGTGTTCCACATAACCATGGTCTCTACCTGGAGTAGTACTACCTGTTCCAATGAATGACAAATTGCTTTCAGAATTTCTATGGACATTTTGGGAGTTTGTGCAACTCATTCATTCATTCTTTAAATGAACATTTATTAAGTACTTACTGTGTGTCACATGCATGCTCAGTTTCAAAATCAGGCAAGCTTCATCATGTTTTAGGATTGTCATTTTCTCTAATTTATGCCCTCACTAGCTATTTTTCCCAATTTATTAGAGAGCCAGTAAGTAACACATTTAATTTAATACTGTTTCATTTAATTTAATACTGAATAGCTTCTAAAAAGAGATATTTATTTCATACATAGCAAGAACAAACATGCTAAAATTTTCTTCAAAACTCTGGGGGACATAATTTCTTTTTTTCCCTCACTTAATATTTTTTCCAATTACATGTAAAGATAGTTTTCAACATTCATTTTGGTAAGATTTTGAGTTCCAAATTTTTTCCTCCCTCTTTCCCTTTCCTCTCCCCTCCCCAGGATAGCAAGCAATCTGATATATGTTATATATGTATAATCATCTAAAACATTTTCATATTAGTCATGTTGTGAAAGAAAGATCAGAGTGAAAGGGGAAATGAGAAGGAAAAAAAGGTAAAATATAAAATACTATGATTCTATCCACATTCAGTCTCCATAGTTCTTTCTATGGTTGTGAATGATATTTTCCATCCCAAGTCTATTGCAATTATCTTGTTTCAGTGTAACACTGATAAGTGCTAAGTATCATAATTGATCATCACACAATCTTGTTGTTACTGTATACAATGCTCCCTTGGTTCTACTCACATTACTCAGAATCAGTTCATTTAAATCTTTCCAGCCTACTTTCTGAAACCAGCCTACTTATTATTATTATTATTTTTGCTGAGGCAATTGGAGTTAAGTGACTTGCCCAGGTCATACAGCCAGGAAGTATTAAATGTCTGAGATCAGATTTGAACTCAGGTCCTCCTGACTTCAGAGTTAGTACTCTATCCATTGCACCACCTAGCTGCCCCCTTCTCATTATTTTTTAGACAACAATAATATTCCATTATATTCATATCATAACTTATTCAGCTATTCCCCAACTGATGGGCATCCACTCAATTTCCAATTCTTTGTCACTATAAAAAGAACGGCTACAAATATTTTTGCACATGTGGATCTTTTTTTCTGTTTTATTATCTCTTTGGGATATAGACCCAATAGTAGTATTGCTGGATCAAAGGGTAATCACAGTTTTATAGCCTCTTGGGCATAGATCCAAATTGCTCTAGAGAATGATTGGATCAGTTCACAACTCCACTAATAATGCATTAGGGGATAAAATCTCTTGAGGGAATTAGATTCATAATTCAATTACTACATAGCATTGGTCCCTACTGTATGCACGTCCAGATACTGAAGACCACTACATGAAGCCTCTCAATGGTGTGGAATCCCAAAGGTCACTCCCTTGCTCCTCAGAGCATCCATACTTAAAACAAGTAGCTTAGGATTCTGACTTCTGGATTTCTATGGCTCCCTTCCTAAACAAAGGAAAAGACTCCACTTCTGGTTTAGAATGGGAAAGAACAAAGGAAAATGTTAAAGACACAGACCTATTTCTCAGAGGTCCTGTGGCCTGACTGCTGCCCACATTTCCAGTCTTTCTCACCTTAATCTTTCTCCCATAGTTTACAATCCAGTTCCACTGACTTTCTTGCTATTCCTTACATATGATATTTCATTTCTTGACTCTACTTTTGCACTGGCTGTCCCCAGTGCCTGGAATACCCTCCTTCCTAATTTCCTTTAATATGGCTTCAATCCTACTGTAGCTATTTGCATGCCATCTCCCCCCATGAGAAAGAGAGCCCCCAGAGGACAGAGACTGTGCTTTTGCTTTTATTTTTTTCTAGGGCATGAGTTGAGGTGCCACTGCTTTCCAGGGAATAAGGAAAGATGGAGGACTGGGGAAAAAAAGTGAGAAAAAAGCTCGGTCTTGATCATAGAAAAAGTGACCAAGAAAACATCAAAAGTTACCTCATTTGCTTAGTTTCCCATATATACACAGATTTTATGAGAATCTTTCAGTTGTGTCCAATTCTCTGGGATCCCATTTGGGATTTCTTGGCAAGGATACTGGAGAGGTTTGCCATTTCTTTCTCTAGCTCATTTTACAGACAAGAAAATGGAGGCAAACATGGTTAAGTGACTTGGCCAGGGTCACACAAGTAGTAAATGTCTGAGGCCAGATTTGAACTCAGGAAAATTAGTCTTCCTGATGTCGAGCCCAGCACTCTATCCAAGTTGAGAACATTTTTAATGAGGGTATTAATTAAGAAGACACATAACTTCTGCAAATTCTACCATGGTGCACATGAAAGATATAGAGACTTTAAGAGCTCATTGATTACCTGCCACCCCCATACAAAAAAAATTAATTTGGTAAAACAAAACATTAAATTACAAGTTCTTTTATAACATGGTACCTGACTTCACATAGTAATACTGCTCAGGATTCTTTGGCAGATGTAAAAGTTAAAAAAAAAAGTACAAAGTAAAAAGTAACCCTTTGAAATGATTCTCTGAAGACAAACATATACTCACCCAAAATAATCACTTCTGTGATGGAAGAGATCCTGTGCAAAGTCTAGGTCTAGAAGGGATTCCTTTAGAGAGTGAGATTCTACTGTTTGTAGATGGCTTTATGTTGATTATATCAAGTCTCAAGATATTCCAAAGTTTCCTTGGAAGAAACCTATCACTATTCAAAATGGCTTGCCCTTACACAAGAAAGGCCAAATGGATGAAAAAAAGTCTCTCTTACTCATATTTCAACATGTGTTGGAATAGACACTCTGTAAGATTTGTCCAGCAATATGGATATCTGGGACAGACAGTACAGGTAGTGAGCTGGGAGATCAGAATAGAAAAAGAGGATGAAAAAAATGAATTGTTTATGGTTAAGTGCACTCTCTTCAAGCTTCTCATAAAAGCAGAGTTCATCTATTTAATGCAAACATTTTTTACCAATGTTGTTGTATGGCAACAAGACTTGGGATACTCCTCCCTCTGAAGAACTTAATTTAAGCATAACATAGCCAGCAATGGAAGTGTACATGGTGGGTGTTTGTAGGCTAGAATACATAAGCAAGAATAAAGAAGAAAAACAAGAATAAAGGATGTTATCAACGAATCATATAATGGAAAGAGAAATGGGCTGTTTATGTGCCAGAATAAAGAATGAAAGTCAGGGTAATCTGTTGATATTCTCAAGATATTATAGGAAATTGAGGAAGGTCCTTCAAATATTGGAGATATCCCATGTGGTAAACTTTTGGGAGAACATGGACAAGTCCAGCACAAATTGGGCAGATTTAGCGGGGATGTGTTTGGTGTCCTTAAAAGGAAATCAAAATTCAATGAGATCACACATTAATTTGACTATTGAAAGTATTATAATATAGTGACTTGCTTAGAGTCACACAGCTAATATGTGTCAGAGATGAAATTTAAATCCAGGTTATCCTAACTCCAATTTCATCCCTGTATGAATCTGGAATAAAGGAAGCAAATATTCATTAAGCACCTAGTATGTGTCAGGCACTTTACAAATATTATCTTATTTGATATTCTCCACAACCCTGGGATATAGGTTCTATCTAGCAACTGCTCTAGAATTTCCAAAGGAAGGGGAAAATATTAAAATGACCTAGTGCGCATTTATTTTGACATTATTAAATTAGTTTCTGTGGTTGAGTGGTCTTCTTCCATGGAAATCATTAAAAGTGGGGGCAGACTTCTTTCAAAACATGACTAATATGGAAATAGGTTTAACATGGCTGTAAATGTATAACCCATGTCAAATTGCTTGCTGTCTTGGGGAAGTAGGGTAGGAAGAGAGAGGAAGAAAAATTTGGAGCTCAAAATCTTACAAAAATGAGTGTTAAAAATTATCTGCACATGTAATTAATAAAAAATTTATTATTAGGCAAACAAAAATGGCAAGGACAGAGTCGAGGATTAATACTATGGTAAGGAATGCTATTCCAGAAAAAAAAATTGTAGCAACTATTTTTGTGATGACAAAGAATAGAAACTGAGGAAACATCTATTAAATAGAGAATGACTGAACAAGTTATAGTATATGATTGTGGAAAACTATTGTACAAGGGAGAAACATGTAAAGACATATATGAACTGATGCAGACTGAAGTAAGCAGAGCCAAGTAAAAATTTATACAGAAATAATAATATTGTAAAAATAATTAACTGAGAAAGATCTACTAATTGATCAATGCAAATAAATAGAGAATGACTGAACAAGTTATAGTATATGATTGTGGAAAACTATTGTACAAGGGAGAAACATGTAAAGACATATATGAACTGATGCAGACTGAAGTAAGCAGAGCCAAGTAAAAAATTTATACAGAAATAATAATATTGTAAAAATAATTAACTGAGAAAGATCTACTAATTGATCAATGCAAATAATCACCATAATTCCAACGGACTCACGATAAGTGTTATCTATCTCCAGAGAGAGATCTAATGGATTCAGAGTATAAACTGAAATTCATTTTTTTTCTCTCTTTTTGTTTTTTCCTGTCTCCCCCACCCTCCCCCAGAGCATGACTTTTATGGACATTTGTTTAATATGACTTCATCTTTATTATAGATTTTGATTTCTTGACTTCTTAGTGGAGGAGGTAAGAATTTGGAATTGAATTGAACTTAATTTAAAATAAAATAATAAAGCATTTTTAAAAGAATATTATTCCAGATGGATAGTTCCAAGAGGCTGTGGAAGAATGTTGGTGTGAATCCTCCTCAAGATCCTAGGATTTATTATATGATTAAGACTTTCTTCAGTTAGTGGCTTAAACTGGCTGCCCCAGAGTCTCTTTTTATTTTATAAAACTTATTTTCATTAGATCTGAAAGGTCATGAAGAAGATGGGAGGTTTATTCCAAGGAGCCTGTTGTTTCTTCTTTTGAAAAATCATGCTTGATCTTTTCACTGGGAAGTAGAAATGTAAACATTTTTTTTTTTTTTTAAATCAAGAAAAGATACTTCTTTAATGCCTTTGAGAGTTGCTTTGGACTTCCCCTAGAGGCCACAGAAAGCTAAAGTCTAAAGCTTGGATGCAATTTCTTGAAGGGAAAAAAACATAGGTGGGGCTTGGAAAGCTTCGGGAAGGAGGGAGAAAAGGAGAGCATCAATTGTTAAGAAGGGAAAAAGCATCAGCATTTTCATTGGCTAAGCATATTTCCTACGAGTTATAGAGAAAATGTTCATTCCTGAATCATTGTGTATAAGCAAGCTTAAGTGAATCTCTTTAAGACTCTCAGGGTGCTACAAAATGCACTGTCCTTTATGTCCCAGGCTATGCTAAAAAGCATTCGTTTGAAAGGATCTGGAGAACTATCTAAATAAACAGAAGCTGGTCATTCTGGGAGTCTCTGTCTCATGCAACACAAGTATCTGCTTCTCTAATTCTTTGGACTAACTTCCTCATCAGTGGCTGCCAGGAAAACAAGCCAGTGGATGCCATCTGAAATTATGAGGTATGAAGATTAAGCTTCTGTGTACTAAGAAAAATACTGTTTTGTCAAGGAATAAGCTTTATCACTTAAAGGCAATACCTGGGTTGGGTTTTTTTTTTTAACTTCTATTCTTTTTATTTGAAATCTATCTAAATAGTCCTCACATAAATATCTTGTCTACATACATGATCATTTTACTGAGTAAGAGCCTGTCTTTTGCACCCTAAATATTAGCTGTTTGTACAGTTTTTTGGGGGGATGTCCTGCATGTACTTGTTGACTTTATGACAATGGAGACATATCAGGAATGTGAGCATGAATAGGATTTTCACCTCTGATTCTTGAAATATGTGATGGATAAAGGAAAGAAAAAAATATAGGCAAGCAGGCATTATTTCCAGTAATTAGCAGGAATACTTGAGATAAGAGCAGGGAATGGGATTCTTAAGTGTCTTACTGTAAAAGCATAATGTGATTTGTAGACTCAAGATAGGAGGTGCTAGAATTATGTCCTTAGCCCACAGTGCAGAGAAATAGCTAAAGCTAATGAAATCTTCAGCAGCGTTAAGATAAGTGTGTTGGTAGGACTAGGGAGTCATGACATGCTCATTCCTGCTTAAACCATATCTATGGAATACTGTGCTCATTTATGGGTTCCACAATTTTATACTGGCCCTTCGAAGATAACCAGTGTTGCAAGGATGCTTAATCTCATGAGTGGGTCAAAGCTTCAGAAAGGTAGGTTTATATGTGATATAAAGAAAAGCTTCTTAAAAATTAGAGCTTTATCAAAGTTTAATGAGCTGTCCTGGAAAGATAGTAGATTTTTCTTCATTAAAAGTCTGTTAGCAAAATTTTGAGGGTCACTTATTAAGAATGTTGGGGGAAGGAAGGTGCATCTTGTCCAGAGATAGGTTTTAAGATGATCTTTGAGGTTTCTGAGATTCTGTATTTCCACTTATGCCTATAATCAGGAACACTAAGCAAGAGAGTTAATAGACAGACAATTAGATCATCAGTAAAACACTTAAAAATGAAAAGGCAAATAATTAATGAAGAAGAATCATAATATTATGCATAATATCTGGGCAGATAATAGTCAGCTTTCAACATTATACTTTTTATTGCTTAATTTCAGGAGGGTCTCCTCTATCCTCTCAAGTAGTACAACTCCATACTGAGACCGTGATATTTTCAACCATTATTTAAAACTTTTATTGTTTTTAAAATATGTTATGGGTCTTATCTTTTCATCACTACCAGCACCATTTGAAAAGTAGTGGATAAAGGATTGAATAAGGATCAAATCCAGGATTCAAGGGGGAAAAAAAGCTTCAGGCTGCCCTTCTGACATAAGCTAGTCTTGGGACTATGGACATCACCTAACTCTGAGGGTCTAAGCCAGTTACGATAACTTGCAGATCTGAGTTGGAGGAAAAGGTTTCCCATACCAAGAGTTCCCACACAGATAAAATTACAAGTATAGAAAAAAAGAAAGAAAGAAAACCTCTACCACCTAGAGTATATATTCCTGGAGGGCAGGGATCAACTTTGGATACCTTTTAGTGGATATTTAATATCTATTGGATGATATTTCATATAAACAAAATTTGGGAAAAAATGAATTTTTAAATTGAGACAGAATTTAAATTAGATCATCTTGGAATCATAGATTTCAAGTTCTAAGGAACTTTAGAAGTCAAGTACAACTGCCTCATTTACCAGATGAGGAAATTATGGCCAATATAGGTTGAATGACCTATCCAAGTTCTTACAATAAATAAGGTAGCAAAGCCAGGATTCAAATTATTTGATTCCCATAATTCTTTCTAATATATTCTATTACCCGACTGGGCTCAATTACCTATAAGAGTTGGTGTTTGAATAAGACTATTTCCCTTGAATGTGTTTTTTTCAGTTCAGGACTAGAATTATATGCAAGGATAGCCCTATTCAATAAACAGAAAATCAGACTATAATAGTTTTGATAGGAAATGACTGATTTTTTTCATTCCAGGTTATGTTGGAGAAAAGGAGACTGTCTTAGAGAATATAGGAACTCTAAATCTTACATTTCCTTGATGAAATTGCCTTGATAATACCATTCTCTTATTTATAGAAGGAAAGGATTATTGAAAATCAAAACACTAAATCATTCACAATAATACCATTCAGAGACGTGGCATTTGTCTTCCTGCATTATTTATTTAGCTTAGGAAATTACCATGGTGTCTTAGTCTGCTAATAAAACAGCAGGATGTATCACTGGCCATCAGGTAGGGAAAGCATTTACCCTTCCCCCTGTGTATTTTAATATCAATGATGTCCTCAAAATTCTGGAAATCCATCAGTTATTGTCAGGGGGAAGGTAAGGTGAGAGTGCTACTGTGAGAGTCAAATGAAATAATATATGTACAGTGTTTTGGAAACCTTAAAATACTATATAACTGTGAGTGCTGCTAACACTAATGGTAAATAGCTAGTGCTGCTGCTGCTGCTGATAATAATAATGAGGAGGAAAAGGAGGAGGAAGAAAATGCTGCTGATGATACTGATAAAGATGAGGATAAATAATGTGAAAGTCACATGTTAAAAAACTATACAGGCTTAGCTCAAGAGCTGCCTCCTGCAAATGACTTTTCCTGCTTCCCTCTAGTGGCTAGTGTTCTTGCCAGGTTATTTTTCATTTATTGTGTTTATTTTGTTTTTATTTAGCAGTGTACTACTGTCTGTGTCTTTCCCCATCTCCATCCCCTCCAGAATGTTAACATCTCCAGAGAAGGTTTTTGTCTCTGTGTCCCCACTGCTTAATACAGTAGTGGAATAATAGGGACAAAATATACAACTTGAGTGGGACAATGGATAGAGGATGGGACCTATATAGTCATGAAAGCCATAGTTCAAGTTTGACCTTCTAGCTGTGTGACCCTGTGCAAATTACTTGACCTCTGTCTGCCTTAACTTTCTCAAATGTAAAATGGGGATCATAGTGGTCCTACCTCAAATAGTTGATGAAAGGGTTAAATGAGATCATATTTGTAAAGAGTTTAACAAAATGTCTGGTATATAGTTGGTGCTTAATAAATGCTTGTTCCTGGAACTATAATACTTAGTACATTATACTAAAGCACAGCAAGTGCTTAATAAATGCTGCTTGTATGAATGTTTGAAACAATTAATGAAACTATTAAAACAAACAAACAACAAAAAACAAGCCTTACTTTCTCAACACTGATAAAATAGTTAAGGTGACCAGAGTAATGAGTCCATGTCAAATTTCACAATCCAACTGATAAATCTGTTTCTGTCTTTCTGCCACGCCTCATATAGAGTCCATGAAACAAACAACTTGGGCTCTCTTAAAAAGCAGACTCACTCATCAACACCAGCATCATCATTTTCATCCTCCTCGTCCTCATTATCATCAGCAGTAGCAGCAGTAGCTATTTGCCATTAATGTCAGCAGCACTCACATTTATAGTGTTTTAACGTTTCCAAAGCACTATACATAAATTTAAAGCTACAAGGACTTTACAAATGAACTTTACAAATGAAGAAACTGAGGCTTGAAGAGATAATGACTTGCCCAAAACTTTGTAATAAATGACAGAGCTTGAGATTTAAGATTTAAGCCCAAGTCTGCCTCTATTCCTTTTTATGCAATGGGAAGGCTATTCACTTTCTAACATCTTATAGTTTTACAGGAGACAATGTACCTAAATATTAGAGGGAAAGGGCTTTGGAGGAAAGTTTATTATTGGGTTAAAAAAAACAGTAGAGTGCAAGAGAAGGGTAAGGATTGAGAAATTGTAAATTCTTACTCTTCTACCTTTCCTGTGTGACTCTGGACAAATCGATTAACCTTTCTCAGCCTCAGTTTCCTCAACTGGAAAATGAATGAGTTGGACTAGGACCTTCAAGGTCTCTCCCAGCCCTAAGTCTATGATCTAAATAACATATGCTTTTCTACTTCCACTCTTGCTTCCTTGAACGAAGATTTCTATGACAGTATGAATACAGACAAAATTGAGAGGAGTGGATGAGATCAATTTGGACTGTAAGAATGAGCAGTTTTCTAAAGGTTATCATATTAAAGGGAGTAGACTGGGCTTGGGGCACTGACAAAGCAAGCACTTTAAGGCATGACTCATATAGTACATGAACAATATTAGAGGCTAGAAAAATGTCCTGGTCAGGTTAGGAAGTCAGGAGGACCTGAGTTCAAATCCAGCTTCAGATACTTTTTGCTATACAATCCTGGGCAAATCATGTAACCTCAATTGTCTTAAGAAAAAATTGTTTAAAAAAAGAAGAGGAAGAAGAGGAAGGAGAAGCAGCAGAAGCAAATGATCTGGTTTTAGGAATATGAGCTGCTTTCATATTTCCCCACAGTGTTTGAACAGCCCCTTCCAAAACACTGCTGGGGGCCTGGAAGTGGAGACGGTAGTATGTATAGATTATTGGGAGAAAAAAAGAAAAGATAGATTATTAGACTTGGAATCAGGAAGAAATGAGCTTGAATCCAACTTCAGATACTTACTAGCTGTGTAACCCTGAGAAAATTATTTAAACTCTCTGTGCTTCAGTTTCCTCATTTACAAAATGATGATAAATATGGCAAGTACCTCCTGTGGTTGTTGTGAAGTAATGAGATAATATATGTAAAGTACAATTTTTATCTAGCTATTATAAAATATTCCCATTCCCTCCACACTAAGCAGCAAGAATCATGGGCTTTAAAATAGTGAAGACTCTTAGAAACTGAATTTACTTATTCATTTTATTTCTTAAATAATTTTTTTTATTTTCAAACAAATATCAGTCTTCTCAATCTCCCACTTTCCTGCCTTTTCCTCACCACCTTGAGAAAGAAAGAAAAACAAAATCCTTCTTACAAGCATGTATATAGTCAAGTAAAATAGAATTTCTCATTGTCCATGACTAAAAAATTATGTTTCTACCTACACTCTCTGTGTCCATAACTTCTCTGTCAGGAAATGAGCAGCAGGTATCATCATGGGTCCTCAGCAATTGTGATTGGTCAATGTCTTATCAGAGTTCCCAATTTTATACATGAATATATGTGTATGTATTTATATATAGTTTAAATGTACATAATGTATATCTGCATAAAGAATATAATATAGTACATAACATATCAAAACAAATTCCCTCTTTTGTCATATCCTAAAAAATAGATTAATTCTACATTGAGTTCTTCACCTTTCAGTCAGGAGGTAGGTAGCATCATTAATCCTCTGGAATCCTGGTTGGTCATCAGAATGATAAGTTCAGTATAATAGTATCCTACCACATCCAACTTGCTTGACAATTGCTCAATTTATTGTCATTTCCTCAGATTCCAATTCGGTTCCATATTAAAAAAAAAAAAGGATATAGCATTTTTTTTTACATCCTTAGAGTTTGTTTTGCTTAGGACCAGTCCTTCCTTTGATCTACCTTCCAGTTAGTTCTTCTCAGCTTCTTCCTTTTCCTTTCTATCTTACTATTGAATAAAATTATTTCTGTACCCAACTCTCTGTGGGTATATTATTCTTTCTTTCAACCTTTACAGATGAAAATAAGGTTCAGGTGTCAGCTATCTCCATCCCCTTCTCCCTGTTTGTATAGATCTCTACTTTTGCATTTTCATTATGTGAGATAATTTTCCCTAGTCTCCTTTTCCCATCTTTTTCAGTGTATTCCTCTTTCCTTCTCCATTCTATCTCTTTTAAGAACATCAAGATATAACAGAATCATTCCAAAGTCTAGTCTAATTGAACTTCTTCCATGAACCCTGATAATGATAGGGATCAGTGGAAACATATATCTCACATCTCATAATTGAATGTAAGCCATTTATCTATGTTAAGTCCTTTATCCATGTATTCTTATCTTTGTATTTCAAAATTTCTCCACAGGTCTGGTCTTTTCATCAGTAATGCTTGAAAGCCTTCTATTTCATTAAAAATTCATTTCCCCCCATAGCATTATACTTATTTTACTGGGTAAGTTGTTGTTGTTGTTTTTTTTTTTTTTTTTTTTTTTGTTTGTTTGTTTGTTTTTTTTTGGCTAGAAGTCCATATCCTCTGCCTGCTGTAATATCATATTCCAAGTTCTCTGATCCTTAATAATATGGCTACTAAACCCTATGTGATCTGACTATAGCTCCTTAGCACTTGAATGCTTTCTTGTGGGCTTCTTGTAATGGTGTTCTTTGATCTGGAAACTTGATTTTAGCTACAATGTTTATGGGACTTTTCATTTTGAGATTTCTTTCCTAAGATGAATAGTGCATTCTTTCTAAATCCACTTCTTCTGTTTCTAGTAGATCTGGGAAGTTTTCTTTTAAGAACTTTTGAAAGATGTCTAGGCTCCTTTTTTTCATCATGCCTTTCAGATATTTCAATGATTTTAAACATTTTTTCTATTTAGTTGGTTTTAAAATCAGTTATTTTTGTTATTATATACCTTGTATTTTCTTCCATTTTTCAGCCTTTTAAGATTATTTTTAATATCTTATTGCCTAATGAAATCATTGACTTCTATTTGATCCATTCATATTTTCATGGAGTTTGTTGCTTGGGCTAGAATGCTGACTTCTCCCTGTATGACCTGGGCATATATTTCCATTTTCTTGTGTCTCCTTTTCAGCATAGAGAGACAGATAGGGAGGGCTTGGGACACTAAGGAAGATTGGGGTAGCAGCACATTGTCCAAGGTCCTGGAATAGACTATGAATCAACTCAAGAAATGGTCTCAAATGCGTACTGACACTGCCAGACCCACACTCAAGATTTGAAGATCTAGGGCACAGTGGTCAGGGGGCCTTGAGTGGTACACAGAGAATGGAGGAAATTCAGAAGCTAGCAACACTGGTGTGGCTCAGACTTCAGATTTATTTGTGTTTTTGCCTCATAGCATAAATGTTGTGATTTTTCTGGTTTTTAACATATTATTTAGTAAATAATTCATGTTTAAGAGTATATGGTGTCATTCTGATTGCTTTTGTATAAATGGGATGCACACAGATGGGGAGTTCAGGAGCAAAAATAACAAGTCAGAAGAAATCCCCTTCCCTCTGGACCAGGTTACTTTCAATATCTGGAAAGAGAATTTGAGTGGTGGTTGTGTGTCAGGGATGTGACCAGCCCACACATCCTGCAAATCTGCCAGAAAGAAGTGAGTGAATTAGCCCAAAAAGAGAGAAAGGAGAAACAGGTACTAGGAAAAAGGAGAAAGTGGGAAATACTTGGGTGTCACATAGGTAGTTATACTGAGTAAGCTGATGCTACATCTGGGCTCTAGATCTATGATGGGAAAATATCTTAGAGAGTCCAAAACCTTTCATTTTATATATATATATATTTTCATTTTATATATAATCCAAACCTTTCATTTTATAATTGAGGAAATTGAGGGGGGGTTAGAGTCTCAATTTGTTGCTGTAGTCCCTCAGCACGAAATGTAGAGTTAATAAAATGTTCCAGAGTATATCCCTATGTAATATAAATTGTCACAAATCTAGCATGTACAGCAATAGGAGGACATAGTCTTGGGCCCTATTAAACACCTTCTCCTTCATTTTGTTATATCTCTGTCCCTTTTGCTTTGGAACAAAGTCCAAAGGAAAATGGCTGTTGTTTGCTATCAGAGTCCCTTCAAAGGCAAAAAGGAAGTAGCTCAATCACTACCGTTTCCCCCTCTCAAAATTTCCTTGCATATAACGTGTCCTAGAAAGTCTTTTGCATAGACATATACCACCTGGGTATATAATCCTCTGGCTGGGAGAAAGCATAACTATTCCCAGTTCAATTCAATTTAAAAAAACATTACGTGGCTATTATGTGCCAGACACTGTGCTAAGTGCTGGGAATAGAAATTTAAAAACAACAACAACAAAAACCCAACCTGACCTAGAGGAACTTACTCTCTATTGAGTGAATACAGCACACAAAACCAGGTTGGGGAGTAAGAAACTAAGAAGTACTGATGTGGGAACAGAGGAACTGTTGGAAAATGGAAGAGTGATTATCTGAAAAGTTCTGAGCCCTCTATAAAGGAAGACTGTGGGAGGAATTAATTGCTCCATCCTCCATCCTTCTAGTCAAAAGGGAGAGACAACTGAGAGAGCTGAGAAGGTGCTAACTATTCAAAACCAATCAACATATGACTATGAGGTTTCAGGTCTCATATTCACTCTGCTACTCTCCCATATCAATGTCTTCTCATTTGAAGCTTGTCATTTCATGCATATATTTTATTCCTTTCTAGGCCTTCTCCCTCCAAAACTTCTCTAGTTCTTAATCCATCTTTTGTTTCCATTTCTTTGTTTCAGTCTCAGAGAATAAATCACTCTGATTCTTGTCACATCAATGTCTCTCCTTATACAAGGGCTCGAGCCTATCCTCTCTTTAGGTATTGACTGCAAAGATCATCTCCTCTCTCCCTAATCCTTGATCATTCTATTTCTTCTGCTTCTCCTTTGCTTTATGCAAACATGCCCTTTTCCTTCCCTTTAATTTGTACTCTCTTAAGTAAATGCATCTCTCTTTCTATGGGAAGAAAATGTCTCTTTTTATCAAATTTTAAAAGTTCCATGAAGTAATTATGTGCCAACTCTTATTGTTGAGTCATTTTCAATCATGTTCAATTCCTTATGACCCCATTTGGGTTTTTCTTGGCAAAGAGACTGGAGTGGTTTGCCATTTCCTTCTTCAGCATATTTTACAGTTGAAGAAACAGAGGCAAATAAGGATCATACAACTAGTAGACATCTGAGTCCAGATTTAAATCTAAAATGAGTATTCTTGATTCCAGTCCCAGTGCTCTATGCACTATGGTGCCATCTAGCTGCCTTAGTTCAAATATTTAGCACCATCTTTTTTTTTTTTTTTCCAGATAGTAAAACTGAGGTTAAATGACTTTTCAAGAGTTCACACAGCTAGAAATCAATCATAAGATCAGGGATTTGAATTCAGGATCTCTGACTCCATTTCAAAATTATTTCCATTCCTCTAAATGTGAGCAGCTGAGGTGACCTGGAATTTCAATAGCACTGCTTGCTGTCTAATAGTTCAACGAGCATCAATGAGAAACTGTCAAGCTATTCTTTATTTTCCTTATTTTGAAGCATTTTGAATGATCCCAAGCTGTTCCCAGTCAGAAAAGCTGAACTTTTTAATATCCAAAGTACCCCAGTCATGCTCTGCCTGTGAATCTCAGAAGAATCATAACCACAGGTGACCCTAAAGGCACAGATAATAGTTGTGTTAAGGAAGGATGGAAATAATTTTGAAATGGAGTCACGGTCTTAAATTCAAATCCCTGCTCTTCCAGTTATGTGACCCTTGGCAAATCACTCAGTGAATTACCTAAAATGCAGTTCTGACCATGTCATCCCTCCTATTCAAGAAATTTCCTGTCACCTTCAGGATCAAATAAAAAGTTCCTTTGTTTGGTGTTCAAAACTCCCCTTTCAAGTCTTCTTATGCCTATCAAAATCCCTTTCACCATGTACTCTTTTGAGGCAGATAAAAGGTTAAGAGATTTGCCTAGAGTCACAGAACAAGTAAGTATCTGAGGGTGGATTTGAACTCAGACCTTCCTGACTCCAGACCCAGCAGCACCCTATCCACTGTATCACCATGGTTTATTTTATTTTTGTTTTGTTTTAGTAATCAACAAAACTAAATTCAGCAAAAATGTAAATCTTTTTATGATTGTCATTTCTTATTTTGGGAAGTAAACTGCCATGGAGCTACACAGAAGGCAGGTTTCAGAGCTAGGAAGCCAAGTTCCAATCTCACCTGCCACCTTTTGGCTGCAGAGAAGATGTCGGTCTGGGTCAGTGTCCTGATTGGGAATTCCTTACATTACTTAAGTCACAGGTCCAATTCCCAATCCTCCTGTGCAAGGTACTTTACTAGTCTCTAGGGTTACAAAGACAAAAGTGGATTAGATCCTACCTTCTGCAAGCTTACCTTCTATGGGTGGGAAAGGAAGAGATGACATATACATATAAACAAACACAAAGTAACTTTAAGGAGGGGAAGGGTATTGACAATTGCAGGGCTCAAGAAAGGCCTTTTATAGGAGGAGTTGAGGACAGGGTTGAGATAGGACAGAGCTTCAACCCCCACTAAGAAAAGAAACCAGTCTGATTAGATATACTGTTGAAACGAAGACCTTATTTTAGCTCTCATTAGAACATATCAGGTATTCTTGTGAAAATAGCTGTCCTTTCAATTTATAACTTGAAGGAAGCCTATTCAGAACAAATTTTCCCCTGTTGAAGTCATTGGGGAGGTGGCTGTTGTGGATTTTAAAAATAGGTTATTTTAAAATTATGTTCTAGATAGACTTCTTCGGATTCAGTTAAAGGGGTACAGGCAGCAAGGAAGATTGGATGAGACAGACACAAGAGCTGGACTTCACTCTTGCCTCAGCTATCTGTGATCCAAATGACCTTGGACAAGTCTTTGAGCTGGGCTTCTATTTCTAAATCTGTAAAAGGAGATAGATAAACTGTAGGATTTCACTATCAGAGAATCCTGTGATTCTTATGACTTTAGTGGCTTTTTTGTGGAAAGGGCATTGGACTTGCAAACACGATATGTCTCCCATGGGCCTCAGCTTTTTCATCTGTTAAAGGAGGGAGTTGGACTAGATTCCTGTAGGATTCTTTTAGTCAGTCAACAAACACTCAGTGCCAGGAACTGTACTAAGGGTGAGGGATGCAAAGAAAGTGTTCCCAAGAAGCCCATAATCTAAAGCAAATTAGACCCAAAATGAGATAATATCTGTAAAGCATTCTGCCCTCTTTAAAGTGCTATACTATTATTCCTATTGTTTATAAATAACACTAATTTTTCTATCAGGAAGTCAATTATCTTATTGGGATCCTTAACCTCTCAGGGCCTCAGTTTTCTCAAGTGTAAAATTTGGACTGAATGACATCCAAGGTCCCAGAGTGGTTTGCCTTTTCCTATTCCAACTCATTGTACAGATTAGGAAACTGAGGCAACCAAGGTTAAGCAATTTGCCCAAGAGCACACAGCTAGTAAGCTCCTTAAGGATACAGTCTTAACGCCTTTCTTTGTCAACACTGTCACTTACACGTGGCAGACTGTGAATAACTATTTGTTTTAAAAGCCACCCTAATTACAACCTGAGGTGTGATGCAAATTTCTGCAATTACAATTCGGGATTAGAAAAAGTTGCCCCCAAATGAACAAACTTGAACTCCCAATTATTTCAAAGAGCGGAAAAAATATTTGTTGCCCGAAGTTGGAAAGTTGAGGTGGTTAAGAGAAAGGCGGGATTGGAGGAAAGGAAACCCCTTTTGCTTTCCAAGCCTGAATCTTTCAGTGGGAAAGATCTCCCTCTCGACTGCAAGTCAAAGGGAAGGTTGCAGGGGCTTCTCCTCCTCCCTCATTTCTCAAGGTCTGAGCAAGTTGTGTCCTTCCTTTCTCGCCCTTCGTGTCTTCCCGGTCTTGACCAAAAGCAGCGAGACTGTCCGTCTTTCTCCAGCTCTGTCTCCCGCTCCTGCCTTCCCTCGCCCCACCCCCACCCCATCCCCGTTTGTCCCTCCACTCCTCCCGCCCCCCATCCCGCCCCGCCCTTACTCTCCCCATGGGAATGATGCTGTCCTCGCCAGCGATGTGGTGCTCGAGGAGAGGCAAGGGCGAAGGAGGGAGGGCTCGCTGTGCTGCCCGAAGGGGCCCCGCCGCTGCCCGCGCCGCCGCCACCACCGCCGCCGCTCTGGACGCACATCTGGCCGTCGCTGCCCAAAACGCACATCTGGCCGCTGCTGCCCAAGGCGCACATCTGGCCGCCGCAGCTGGTTCCCGGGCAGGTTGGATGGTGCAGACTGGGCTGCGACGTGGGCTGGCCTCGGTTCGGGCTTTCCCTCGCCACCCGCTCCCGGGCAGCGGGACGAGCGGGCAGAAGGGTGGGGACCAGGGCGGAGCGAGGCGTTAGTGGAGGGTTCGGGGGCCGCTCTCCCCAGCTCTGAGCTGAGCCCCAGCCCGAGCCCCGCCGGCCCGCCGCTATGTCCACCCAGGGCAAGAAGTGGAAGGAGCCGGCGAGCGGGAGAGTGACCTTCCCGGCTCAGGAGGACGAGGAGCAACAGCTGCAGCAGCAGCAGCCCGGCGGCCGCTGGGGCTGGAGGGGAGTCAATGGGGGGCTGGAGCCACCGCCCCGGTCCGGCTATTGGGAGAACCCGGCCGAGCCCCTAGGCGGAGAATTGCCTCGCTCCCCGCTGGGCAGCAGCCTGTGAGTACAATCTCCAAACGCCGGCACTCGGGGGCGGGCTTGGATTGATGGAGCCAAAGGATTGAGGGGAACGGGGAGGGGGACGGGGCAGGTGGCCCCTTTGGAAGTGCGAAATTAGGATTTTGAGCCCCAGGTCGCGGGGCTGACCCTCAATCAAACAGCCCGAGGGAAACTCTGAGCAACTTTTCTGCTGGCCAATAGGCCCGCTCATGGCGCCCCCGGATGCTGCCTGCTAGGAGCAAAGACTGGAGGGGCGGGCCGGTGTACCAGGGTCAGAGATGGGAGACGACTGTCAGGCAAATAAGCTGTCAGAAGGAAGGGCAAGACAAGACTGATGGACAGAGGAGGGAAGGAGAAAAGGGGTGGGGGGAGGAGAGAGACAGAGAAAGAGACACAGACAAACAAGAGACAGAGACAGAGACACAGAAGTGGTAGACTGGCGGAGAAATAGAAAAGCAGAAAGATAATTAGGTTAGATAGGTTAAGGCACTGACACCCAACACAAGCAAGCAGACAGCCAGGCCGATTGACTTATAGGCAAAGCAGACAGGCAGGAAAATGGCTAGGCATACAGACAGAAGGAGGCTACGAGGCAGAAGACACAGGATGCCCCAGACGGGCAAGCAGAGACTGAGAGACAGTTTAATCTGAGAGTGACAGACAGGCAGACAAAGAAACAGGTAATCGGAAAATCAGAAGGGCAGACAGGCTGGTAGACTCGAAGATAAATAGAGCTGGAAGAAAGGAAAGGCAATCAGCAGGCATACGCGCGCGTACACACACACACTCACACACACTACACACACACACACACTCACACACTCACACACTCACACACACACACACACACACACACACACACACACACACACACACACACACACACTAAGACAGAAATCAGACAGGAAAGGTCGGTCGCCTCGGATAGACAGGCAGACAGGCAAGCCAGAGAAATTGTCCTGAGGACAGGCCGACAGATGGGCAAAGACAATGACATACAGCTGGGCGACTTGAAGCAGAGCCACCCGAGCTCGCGGGGAGGACCCTGCTGCCTCATGGATACCTAAAGCAATAGACTTGTTCTTTCCCCCCTCAAACGGCTACACGAGGGAGGCCTGGGTCTCCCCCATTCATTGGCCGCAGCGAGCCTCGTTACTCCTCTAGATCACACTACGCGCTTATTGGCCCCAAGCCGGGAAGAAAGGCTTCCTCTCCCCGCTCGGCTGACAAGGGGTGGGGCAACTGTGTCCGTCTGGTTCAACCTACACAAAGGAGAGATGTCAGATGTAGCTAGAGTTGAAGGGTAGAATGATTGGAGGGCAGGAGAGGAACTTTCCTTTATGTGAAGGTGGTGGTGGGAGCTCAGTGGTCATCTGATCTACTGGGTCCTTCTAGTGGAGGGAAAGATCCCAACACACATGGCCGGAAAGGGACAGCGACTTTGGTCAGTCGCACATCTAGTCTTCTGATTGGTAGAAATATGACAACCTCTCAGCCTGGGGAGGCTGCGGGCCTTAGGGAGGATAGCGGAGGGGCTTTTGCGTGGCTAGTTTCGGAAACTGTATGTTGCTCCCCGCAGGATTTAAGGAGCTTGAGGGAGGAACGATCAGCCGGGTCAGGGAGAGAGAGCACGGCACGCTTGGCGGCCTGCGAGTCTTTCCCGCAGGGAGGCACACCCCAACCCGATCTCGGGGCCTCTGGTCCCTGGCCAGCAGAGCAATACCGTTAAGTTGGGAGACCCCTTCTACCAAGATCCCACCTTCCTCAGCAAGTTCCTTCCTGTTAGTTTGTTTCAAAGCGCACCTGTCTCGCTGTTAAAACAAGCAAGGACGGTCCTTTTCCATAAGGAGGCAGCGTACTGATGTACTGAGTATCTATTAATTGCTACTGAATCGGAGACAGGCTTTGGAGGTGCGGGAGGCAACTTGGGAAAGTGAAGAGGGTTCTGAGTCTGGAGTTTCAAGACCGAAGAGTGTCAGACTGCGAAGGAACCTTATCTTACAATTCATCTTCAGGGGCTGTTAACTTGATTTTTTGAGAATTTAACTTCAATATAATTCATGTTTTTTTTAGTTAATCTTATGAATTTTAGAATAATATTCTTAGGAGTTCATAGGTTTCACCAAATTGTCAAAGGTGTCCATGGAACACATAAAGGATTATAAAAATCCTTAACTAGGTCCGAGTTATGGAAAGTGTTCTGGATTTGGGTTAAAGGACTTGGGTTCAAATTTGAATGAACTGATTACCACTCTTGTGACCTTGGATAAATCACTTAAGGCAAAACCTTGTCTCAGTTAAAATGAGGGGGTTAAAATTATTTTTATATGTGATTGGAGGGAAATAAAATGTTAAATTTTAAAGTATGTAAAAAAAAAAATTAAGGGTTTGGACTACCTTTCAGTTCTAAATCCTTTGAATTCAGAGAAACTTGACCAAAAGGTCATAGGTAGAGTAAAAGCAGTGCCAGGGTTACAATCTAGATGCTGTCAGATTCAGAGCTCTTTCCCTCTACCTACTCTTCAAAGAGTTGACATGCAGTCTGATTCTTATCAAGTATTTGACCTTGAACATGTCCTTTCATTCAGTGTCCTCAGCTGTAAAATGACTAAGTGATCCCTGCCAGCTTCTAGTTCTAACATTTTGTGATGGGAGGGAGGGAGAGAGAGATGGTGTATATGCCTTTCATTACATGCTCAGCATCAATCCCTTCTAAATGGCAAGATGAAAACTGTCCATCCTTTGGCCAATTTGTCATTTTTTAAAATATGGAATTTGCTCCAATATTTGAGTTTGAGCATATTGTTTCTTTAAACATGAGAGACAGCTTAAAGAGAACACCTGAAGACTCTGACCTGAAGAAAAAGGACACAAGGGAGATGGTTCTTATTGCTTTTTAAAGTTTTGGGTCAGTGAAACAATCCTCTGAGGCAATTTTGTTGTTTCATATAGACCAGCCTAAAGGGTAGAGAATATGAGGTGGCTCAGTGGATAGATCCACTGGATCAGGAGTCGGAAGACTTGAGTCCAACTCCTACCTCAGACGCTAGCTGTGTAATGCCAGACAATTCACTTAACCTGTTTGCCGTAAGCCACTGAAGAAGAAAACAGGCAAACCACTCCAGCGTTTTTGGAAAACAAACAAATAAACCTATCTAGGATCACAAAAAGTCAGACAGAACTAGTCTAGTGGGTAGACAGAATATTTTTCTCATAGATCTTTATAGCTAATATGGGGGTGTGTGTGTCTGTGTGTGTGTGTGTGTGTGTGTGTGTTTCTTAATAATTAAATAACCAAAGTTTTGGTGCTTGAGGGGACTTTAGGTAGTCAACCCCTTAATTTTATGAATTGGGAGTCATAAAAAAGGAAGATAACTTGTCCTAAGTCTCACAGGGCCAGTGGGTGACAGAGTAAACACTTTGGCTGAGTTCCCGAGAGTAGGGATTTTTTCATTCATTGTGTTTCTATCCCCAGCACCCAACACAGAGCTTGGCACATATATTAGACTTTTCATAAATGTTTGTTGATTACTCTATCCAAATCTATGTTCTTTCCAATCTAAGGAACTGTTTCTCATTTTATGACTTGCAAAGAACTTTTGACTTACACGAGCTCTTTGGATTCCTAAAACAAACCTTTTGAGTTTGGTCCTGTAAGTAATATTAACAGCACTTTGAAGATGAGGAAAAGGAGATTCAGAGAAACTGGTAGTTTGCCCATGGTCACACAGCTAGAAAGTGATCATGGCAAAATTTGAATTTAGGTCTAGCTTCCCCAGCTTCTCACTATACTATATAGCTTCTTGGTTATATAGTTACACATAATTTAAGAGAGATTCCTTCTGCAGATGAGGAAAGGTAAGTTAATGGGTGGGAGAGAGAAGAGAGCCATATGGAGATGAGTTCTTTTACTGAGAATATAAAAAATGAAATGTTTTCTTTAAGAAGATAGGCTTGCCCGTTCTCCTGCCCTGAATTTAAGCTCTAGTCAAATAGTCAAATAAAGACCTGAGTACAGGATCATGGACACCACAACAGCAAATTCTCAGAGCAGACAGCTGATGGCTTAGGTTTTCAATAATCTCTAAGGTTTACAAAATACTGAAGTGTGCAACTGGAAGGGAATTTATAGGCCATATAATCTAACCCCTTCATTTTACAAATAAAGGAATATCAAAAAGGAGAAATGTTCCACCTCCCATTCTTCAAGATGATACAGCTATTCAGTGTCTGAGTAGGATTTGAATTCAGGTCCTTTGACTCCAAAATCTGCACTATTTTTACCATATCACAAGGATTCTCATGTTACATTGTGATGCCCATTTTATAGATGAGTACATTGAGGCACAGAAAGATGAAATAACTTGTCCATGGTCTCATAGGTCCTATAGGAAGGGTTGAAACTAGATTTACTTCCAGGAACTCTTGACCTGAGGACACAGAGATCATAGGGACTCATTTTAGGTACAAAGTGTCTCATTTTGAAATTTGCCCAGAATCCTGGAGAGAGTATTGTACTCTTTCCAGAAACAATGCCTTGGCTGATCAGTTCACATACATGTGCCCAATTCCTTTTGGTTATTTATTTGCTTAATTACTTAGAGGGTAATAAAGTTGGAAGGTGCTTTAGAGGCTATCCAGTCCAATCTCTCATTTTACAGATGAGAAAATTGAGGCTTAGTCAAGAGAAGTGGCTTGTCTCAGATTATACAATAATCTGAAAGAGGGTCTGGACCTAGATCCTCCTGATTCCAAGGCCAGTGCCCTGTACACTGAGGCACTGAGGCAAAACCAACCCAGAGGGGAAGATGTCTGCATGATGTTGTCCATGAGTACTACTTGGTCATCTATGGCTCAACAGCCAAATTGAAATCTAGCCTTCCTTTTAAGTCTTCTTCTTTGCAAACCAAGCACTAATGCTTATATAGGAAAGAATTCTGTTGAGTTTCAATTCATTATTTCTCCAACCCCTTCTTAGACATAACTTTGCAATCCCTGCAGACAAAATCCTAAAGTGTGGCGGGAAAAAAATGATAGACAATCTGCAATTGAGGTGTCTCTCCTGGTATCCGAGTTCTAGAGCGGAAAGGATGCTGCAGTAGATATAGCACCAGGTCTGTAGTCAGTAAGATGAGTTCAAATCCAACCTCAGACACATTAACTTCTCCCAGTTCTCAGTTCAACATGGCAACTCTAATACCACTTGCCTTCCTGCACAAGCACTTCCTGCTTGATCTAGCAGATCAGTACCTTGTTATAAGTTACTTGAGTCACTGTTTCTTGTGGGTGTTGTCAAAAACAGATAAGAGGGCATATAAAATATATGCAAAAGTAACAGAAGGTAATTGGTTGGAAGTCCTAGCAGATAGATTGAAGAGGATTTTATAAGAGCTCACACTAAAAAAGTTTATTAAGAGCAGCTATGTGGCACAGTGGATAGAGTATTGGGCCAGAAGTCAGGAACATGAGTTCACAGCCAGCCTCAGATACTAATAGGGTAACCCTAGGCAAGTTCTTTAACCATTTTCTGTCTCAGTTTCCTCGACTATAAAATGGAGCACTTGCCTCTCAGGATTATTGCAAAGATAAAATGAGATGATATTGTAAAGATCTTTATAAATCTTAAAGTTCTATATCATTTCTCCTGATTATTATAATAGAGTATTTTTAGTGTAGGTGAAGTAGATCATTACTGACATAATGTGATGGAAAGGAGGGTTTTTGGTAAAATGTAAGTTTCTTTCATTTCTGTCTTTGTATCTCCAATGTCTAGAATAGTGATTGAGGTATAATAATAAAAATGATAACAATACTGAACATTTAGATAGTTCTTTTAAAATTTGTAAAGCACTTTACATATGTTGTTGCATTTTATCCTCACAACTCTGAGAGGAAGGAGCTATTATCCCCATTTTACAGATGAGAAAACTGAGGCAGAAAGAGATTAGATGATTTGGCCAGGATCATATAGCTAATGGGTGATAAATAAATATTTGAAGTGAATATCTTTACCTTAGTGCCTGAGAATTCATCATTATATAGATTCATAGAATATTAGAGTTGAAAAGGTCTTTATTGCCTATATCATAAGAATGAGAGCTGAGAGGAATGAATCAAAGAGAACATCTAATTCTACCCTCTCATTTGCCAGATGCAGAACTAGACACCCAGAGAAATGTCCCAGCTGACATAGTAATAAGCAGCACATTCAGGATTTGAACTCTTGTTCTTAGAGTCCGAGGCACAGATATGCTTGAGAACTAATTACAAATTTTTAGTGTAAGTAATTGTACCTCAAAATTCACAAGACATACAAATCAAGGCAGATTTAATGTTTTGTTGATTATCTAGACTTAAGTGATGGATAAAATAATAACAATAATAATACACATTAAACTGAAAAGTATGTCTTGGTAACTTTTTAGGGAGAGAGCTGGTTGTTAAAATATTTATCAGCACACCTTTGTTCCAGGGCTAGTGTTCTTCCATTGTACTATACTGCCTGCTCTTGTCTACCAGATAATTTTCTAGATGAGCAAACTGAGGTCCAGAAGCTCCTTGGTTGCAAAAGTTTATGGCAGAGTAAGTGGGGCTGCCCTGGATCATCTGATTCCCAGCATGTCCTCTCTCCTTTGGCTTAAGTAGTATTCTCAACTTAGGTTTTCTGTTAATGTGCAAATATGTTTCAGAGGTGTTACCCATGAAGTCAGTGCCATTTTAGTGTGAATTTATTCATAATGCACGAGTTTTCCTCTGTGATGAAGGATCTCGGAAGAAGGGAAGAGGGGAAAAGGAGAAATGTTACAATAAAGGGAAAAGGGGATTTCTCAAGGCAAGCCTAAATCTCTTAGCCATCTCTTTTAAGCCTATGTCTGTTTTGACTGCCATAGAAAAGATTTAGCAGTAGCACTACCATTCCCTTGAAATTATCTATAGGAGTTTGCTCCCATGTTTTTTTGTGGTTCAAAACCAACTCTTCATGATCCTATTTACAGATTTCTTGGCAGAGATACTGGAATGATTTGCCATTTTCTTTTCCAGCTCATTTTACAAATGAGGAAACTGAGACCAACACCAAAAAGTGACTTGCCCAGTGTCACATTGCTATTGTCTGATGTCAGATTTGAACTCAGGAAAATTAATCTTCCTGAGTCCAGGTCCAATGCTCTAGCCATTGTATCACTAAGATGCCCATTCCCATATTTATTCATTTGTCGAATCCTATGGATTGGGTAATCTCATCTTTCTTTTTTCTCTTGGACCTACTCTAGCTGAAACCTTATTGTTAGAGCTTAATTAGGTCCTTCCATTTTCATTCCCCCATTCCCTTCATAACACAACCAGTTTAATCTGACCCAGGAGCTGGGTGAAATTTCAGTTCCAGTCCTCAGCCCAGTCTGAGGTCTTCAGCCAAATAATCAAGGTAGAAATCCCAAGACAAGAGGGAATCTGCAGTTCTGGCACTTTGAACCTGTATGGCTTTTCAGCTGGGTAATAGTGACTGCTGAAATTTTAGCTAGGACAATATGTTGCTCAGACATAGCTCCAGGATAGGAATTTGCAGAGTGTAAACCAAAAGGGCAGCATTCAGGCTTTACCTTGGAACAGACCACTTTAGGAATATTGACAACTTGCAGGTTTCCAAACTGAACTGTCCCCGAAGAACTGGAATAATATAACACTCAATTACCCAAAGAAGGCAGCAGCATGATGAAGAATATACAGCCTTATACCAGACACTTTCTCCAGAATTGCAGAGGCCAGCCAGCCCTCAAAGTCTGAACTCAAAAAGTTAGGTGGAAGAATGAATAAAACAAAAAGAATTCCACCATAAAGAACTATTATGGTGACCAAGACACTCAAGACTCAAACTCAGAAGAAGACATTGACTCCAAGACAGTTATAAGCAAAGCCTCAGAGGAAACAGCTTCAACTACAATTCCTGGAAAAGACAAAGCAAGATTTAAAAAAAAAAAAAAGAACTCAAAAATGATTTGATAAATGATATGGGAAAGATAGAGGAAAAATTAGAAAAGAAATGAGCTGTTAAAGAAAGAATTGAAAAGAAAATTAATAGCTTGGCAGAAGTATAAAATTTGAACCACCCAATAAATTCCCTAAAAATTAAAATGGACAAATTGATATTAATGACTACATAAAACAACAAGAATAATAAAACTAATTCAAAAGACTGAAAACAAAAATAGAAGGAAAAAGTCAAGTAATTCATAGCAAAAACAATTGACCTGGAAAACAGCTTGTTGAGAAATAACAATAATAATAAAGATTGTTGTAGTTCAATCTAGTCTGACTCTTTGTGACCCCATTAGGATTTTCTTAGTAAAGATACTGCAGTGGTTTATTACTTCTTTCTCCTGATCATTTTACAAATAACTAAACTGAGGCAAACAGAACTAAGTGACTTGCTCAGGGCCACAAAGCCAGTAAGTGCCTGAGTTCAGGTCTTCTCTCCACTGAGTAAATTATCTGCCCTAATAATGATAGCCAACATTTATAGAGTACTTAGAATGTCATGCACCATAAGAAGTGCTTTAAAATCATAATCTCATTCCCCCTATAACAACCCTGGGAAATAGAGCTATTATTATCTCTATTTTACAGATGAAGAAATTGAGACAGAGGTTAAGTTGGCTTTTCCAGGGTCATAAGCTACTATGTACCTAAGGCTGGGTTTGAATTCAGGGATTCCTGACCCAAGATTAAGTACTCTATCATATAGTGCTGCTCCTATTTTAGGGTACCTAAAAGCCATGATTTTTTTTAATAAAGACTATTTCAAGAAGTCATAATAGAAAATTACCCAGTCTCTTTTAACCAGAGAGCAAACTGGAAATACAAAGAATTTACTGGTCACCTCCTGAAAGAGAAATATCTTAATGTGAACTATCATTCCCAATAGAGTTAAGAAGTGTTGTCTTTAATACGTGTCTCTTAAGGATTTATGAAGAGCCTATGTGACAGAAAGAAGGTGTAGATTTCTTTCTTGGGATAACTGTCTTGAATATTATTTTGTGAGAAAATCATGTGAAGAGAAGTTTATAAAGAAAATTCTATTAAGATTTTTGAGAGAGGTTAAAAAGTTGTTTCCTGTCATTGAGGGAGAGAAGACAAAGAAAAACAACTAATTTTGAAAAATATTAAGATGACCAAGAGACTTGTCAACTGAATAAGAACAGACCTCTAATTTGTGGATGGCCAGAGCCAAATAGAGCAGGCCAGAGACATGAGAATCAAGACCACAAATAGAAGTTGAATTAATTTCAGAGTAAGGAAAATGATGTTTGCAAAGTCCCACCCCTGTCTTAAGAAGGAGGACTAAAGGCGGATCTTACATGGGACAAATGGGCTGGATTATGACATAATCATTTTTAGATTTTGAGTTACTTTTCCCATGGGCCTGTGGAAATCATATTGTGTCAAGTCTTGGGGGTTATTCCCACCCTGTGGGGAATAGAACCAGAATCCCCTAACAAAAATAGGAGTGTAGTACCCATCAGTGACAAGAAACAAAGATTGTGAATATCAGATGGATATCCCTGGGAAATGGGGGGAGCTAAATCCCTCAGCAAACATCTGGTGCTGGTCCAAGCATATACACTTTGCTCATTCTGAGCATAAAAAGGATTATTGCTATGTCAAGTTCAGGACACAGCCTGCTTGCTGGATCTTAGCTCTGAGAAAGAGGGCATCTCTTTTTACAGACTTTATTCATTATCAGGAGTTAAATGATTTGGAATTGAATTTGTAGACAAGTAGCTCTCTGAAGAGAAGAGAAGGGAGAAGAGAGGGATACATTTATAGTAGTCAAATATTATAAATAGTCATATATAGAATATGACATAGGAAGTGTATGGAGAGAAGAGAAATTTTGAAACAGTTATTGGGGGTAATGAGAGAATTAATGACCAAGGAATGAAAGAATTATCAATGTAAAGAATAAGTAGTGAGGATCTAATTGAGATTAGATACCATAAATTTGTAGGAAACTAGTCAACCATGGTTGAGATCTTTGGCAGCCTGAACAAAAAGGATATGGAATGCATTTAAGTGAATGAAGGTTTGGGTTTGGCAAGACATTAGTTTGTGATGAGAAAAGGGAGCAATAGATTCTAACTCAGAAGACAGTGTATGGTTGACCTGGATAACTATAGGGTCAAGATTATGACAGGAAAATAAAGTCAGAGCAGAAAGGTATAGAAAGACTGTAGGCTGAGATGAAGATGAAGAGGTTTAGGAGGAATAAGGAAGGAAAAGGGATGAAAGGATAGAAAGTTGTGGTCAGAGAAAGGAATTTTGCAGTTCTGGATCATAGAGGCTGAAGAATTATGGGTGACTGAGAATAAGGGAATGATAATTCTTGCTTGTGGCTGAGATAAAGTGAAGTTGTGAGAAGTGATAAAGTTGATGAAGATAGAGTGTTTGAGGACAGCAACATGAATGGAGAGGCTAGGCCTAGCACTCAAGTACTTGTATTAAAGGGGGAATGACCTGGGGATCAGTAGACAACTAGAAAGAATCTCTTTAGCAATGGTCTCTTCAGTTAGGTACATCAAAAAATTGGGGGTGTGGGTAGTGTTCTACTTTTACCCCAGATTTTGAAGATGCCTCTTCTGAGAATGGGAATCATGTGGTTTTTCCTAATCATCACAACCTTTCAGTCTCTCATTTATTATCAATTCACAATTCACAGATGTAGAGCTGGAAAGGACCCAAGAGAAAAGGAGGTCTGATCTGCTCATTTTACAGATAAAGAAAATGAGGCCTAGAGGGATGGTAAGATCCGAATCCAGGTCTCTTGACTCCAAACCAACTTATCTTGACACTGCTTCATAAAGCTGTCCAATTCATTCACAATGCCTCCCATTCATTCATTCAGTGGACAAATATTTATTGAAAGTGGTTACTCCCTGTGTGTGTGAAGATTCAAAATTTAATAGGATAGAAGCAGTTGGACAGTCATTTTACAGGACAATCCTTGTAAGTTGAAACAGAAGAGATTTTCAATTTTCATTCACACATAAATAAAATACATGAAAACCACTCTCCTGCTTTCTCAACATTCCATTTCAACCTGAAATAGTCTTATTAGCTTTGAAAGCCATTGAGGAGAGTCTTACCTTCTAAATTTCAGTCCTTCTCCTACAGACCACACCACAGCTGTTTTTAAGACATTTTATTTTATTTTTAGTTTCAAATTCCATCTCCCTCCACTCTTTCTCACTTATTGAGAAAACCAGAAATGATGCCCAATATACTATGACTTCATGCAAAAACATTGCCATAATAGTCATGTTTCTCCCTTTAAAAAAAAAAAAGCTTCAAGAAAAATAAAGAAGGAAAAAAATTAATCTGCATTCTGAATCTATCAGGTCTCTGATGGTGGATAGCACATTTTATCATGAGTCCTTTGGAATTATGATGGATCAATGTATTGATCAGAATTACTAAGGCTTTCATAGTTGATTATCATTATAGTATTACTATGTACATGTTTTCTTGGTCCTTCTTACTTTACATTTCATCAGTGCATATAAGCCTTTCCAGGTCTTTCTGAAACCATCTCCTTTATATTTTTTTTACAGCATAAAGATAATATTATTATATACCATAACTTGTTCAGCCCTTCCTCAATTAATGGGCATCCCATCAATTTCCACATAGATACTGTGCACTGACTGGAAACAAAATAGATGCTTATTTATGGGAAGATAGTTAAACAAACTGGTACATGAATCCAGTGAACAAGCATTTGTTAAGCACTTAGTGTGTTCCTGGCATTGGGGACACAAAGGCAAAAACAAAATATTTACATTTAAGGAGCTAATAACATTCTCCCAATGGGAGAGACAACAAATAAATAGGAGAAACAAGATATAACTAGAGTAGATGAAGGCTTTCTGAGAGGGGAGGGCATTAGCAACTGGAGGGGATGGGAGAGGGGAAAGGACTTCTAGAGAAGATTGTATTTGAACAAAATCAAGAAGGAAACAGGGAAACTAGAAGGCATGAATGAAAGGGAAGAATATTACAAGAGTGGAGGCAGTCAATGCGAAGGCACAGAGATGGCAGGTGGGGTGATATATATGAGGGACTGCATGTAGGCCAGTGTTGTATTTCTAGAATGTATGCTTAATGAAGGAGAATTAAGAGTAAGGAGACAGGAAATGTAGAAAGAGGCCATGTTATGAAGAACTTCAAATGCTAAACTGTTTGCATTTGATCCCGGAGGTGATAAAGAGACAATAAAAGAACAAAAGATATCAATGAAAATGAATTTAAAAAAAAAAAAAAAGATTGTATCTTTCAACTAGTAAGAATCTCAGAGGAAGGTAAGGTACATCTATAGTATTAGACTTTTTAAAATGCAAGTGATGGTTACAGAGAAGGAAATTGCATAGGAAGAGTTTGGGCTGTTGTGTTGGGAATTTAGGAAAAAGTGCAGCCTTTTGGGAATAGTTTATGATTTTTCAAAAGATAATAACTTTCAATCTGATGATATATATTTGAAGAAATTTGGAGGAAGTATGCATCTCCATTTTCTTGCTAGAACAAAAGTAGAGTGCAGAAAAAAATTAAAATTTTTTGCCTGACTTTAAAAAATTTGAATCACAAAGAAAATGACAAGTCACCTCACTACAAAACAACTTACTTTTCTTTAAAAGGTAAAAATGCCATTACACAACAGTGCAAGTCACCTCTTAATAATGTAATCCAATCCAACTCTACTGAGTTTATTAAGAGTCTACTACGTGCTAAGAACTGAGGGTACACTTAATAAAAAGAAAGGCAGTATTTAATCCTCTGTGACAGGGACCCCTTTTTCAGTCTGATTAAGTTTAAGGGCTTCTCAGAATCGTTTTTAAAGGCAAAAATAATAATAATTAAAAAAAACAAGCCCCATGAGATTACAGAGGAAACAATTTATAATGAAATAATTATTTAAGAAAAATGTTTTTTTAAGTTCACAGACCCCTGGTTGAGTCTTTAATTAATGGTTGGCACTGAAAAAGAGAAAGGCTGCGGGTAACCTTGGAGAGTGCCAAAGGGGACTTTGAGCTTGGCAGCCGGGAAAGGGGTGTGGAGGAAGGGGAGGCGCGGAGGGGGAGTCCAGCTGTCACCTCCAGTGACTTTCTCTTTGCTGCTAATTAGGTCTGTGGAACGAAGCCCATGCATGACCAAGAGGCTGGCCATGAGGGAGAAGGGCCGGCGGCAGGCAGTGCGCGGCCCGGCGTTTATGTTTAACGCCCGCGGGCCGAGCCTCACCGCGGAAGAGGAGCGCTTCCTGGACGCCGCCGAGTACGGTAACATCCCGGTCGTGCGCAAGATGCTCGACGAGTCGGAGACTTTGAACGTGAACTGCGTGGACTACATGGGCCAGAACGCGCTGCAGCTGGCCGTGGGCAACGAGCATCTGGAGGTGACGGAGCTGCTGCTCAAGAAGGACAACCTGAGCCGCATCGGCGACGCGCTGCTGCTGGCCATCAGCAAGGGCTACGTGCGCATCGTCGAGGCTCTGCTGAGCCACCCGGGATTCGCGGCCGGCCGCCGCCTGACGCTGAGCCCCGGGGAGCAGGAGCTGCGGGACGACGACTTCTACGCGTACGACGAGGACGGTACGCGCTTCTCCCCGGACATCACGCCCGTCATCCTGGCCGCGCACTGCCAGAAGTACGAGGTGGTGCACATGCTGCTGACCAAGGGCGCGCGCATCGAGCGGCCGCACGACTACTTCTGCAAGTGCCCGGACTGCTCGGACAAGCAGAGGCGCGACTCCTTCAGCCACTCGCGCTCGCGCATTAACGCCTACCGCGGCCTGGCCAGCCCGGCCTACCTGTCCCTGGCCAGCGAGGACCCCGTGCTCACGGCGCTCGAGCTCAGTAACGAGCTCGCCAAGTTGGCCAACATCGAGAAGGAGTTCAAGGTGAGGCGAGCTCGCTGGAGGGTATGTGAGCGTAATTGTGCGTGCCCCAATGAGTGTGGGTGGAGGTGAGCGTGTGGCTGCGCGCACGCGAGAGTGGAAAAGGCGAGGAGAGGCAAGGAAAGAGTCCTTGGGGCTGCACACCTTACCTGGGTGATTCAGTTCTTAGGGTTTTTTTTGTTTTTTTTTTTGAGTCATGGACCCCTTTGGCTATTTTGCAAAGTCTATAACCTCCCTCCTTCCCCCTCCCTCCCTCCGTAATACCCTCCCCCCGCCTTTTTTCCAGGAGACTAGTTTTAAATGCATAAAATATAATACCTCGAATTACAAAGAAATACAAGTAAAGTATGTTGAAATAATGACGTAATTTTTTTTTTTTTTTTTTTTTACCCCATTCAAGTTCCCGGATCCCCTGAAATCTCTGCATAGACCCAAAGGAGGCTAGGCTGTGCACGCACTTGCCTCCGTGCTTGTGGGTGCCCCAGGGGACAATTAAAGAGGAGGAGTGCGGGGTTCCGATTCCAGCTGGGAGTTCCGCCTCAGATCCTGGGCAGATCCCTTCGCCGGGGATTTCAGTTTCTTCATGGGTAAAATGGGGACATTGAGCTCTGTGCCCTCAGAATATCCTTTTCCATTGGAAATCTAAGATCCCATGATGCTTCTGAGACTGTCACTTATGGTTTGGGGGTCTTCATTCAAGCTGGGCTTCACAGATGACTGACTAACTGAGGCCCAACTGATCAGTTAACAGAGACTGGGGGAGGGAGAGCATCCCAAACTCCAGGTTTTTGCTTGATGTTTACGATATCCAGTTAGAATTAGTCATTTATGGGATCCTAGAGCCAGAGCTGGAAGGGCCTTTGGAAGTAGAAACTCAGTCCTCACATTTTAGGAAGGAGGAAATGGAAGCCATAATAGACTTGTCAAGAATTCAGAGAATACAAATCTACATCCTATGAAGCCAAATCAAGTGCAGTGGTTGTTTTTCTCTTAGACTAGTTTGATTCAATGGACATTTGGGGAAAGTGTGGAGGAATGGTGAAGAAACTCCCTTTGGAGATAGAGACCTTAGTACTTAGATCCCCTGCCACCCCAAACCATGATGTTCTGTTTGCCCTTATACTCTGAGGGAATATTATTGTTCAAACATGTTCAACGCTTCATGATCCCCATTTAGGATTTTCTTGGCAAAGATATTGGAGTGATTTGCCATTTGCTTTTTTTTTTTTTTCCTGAGGTAATTGGGTTTAAGTGACCCAAGGTCACACAGCTAGCAAATGTTAAGTGTCTGAGGCCACATTTGAACTCAAATCTTCTTGACTTCAGGGCTGGTGCTCTATCCACTTTGCCACCTAGCTGTCCCAGTCATTTGCTTTTCCAGATTTTTTTTTTTTAACAGACTAAGTGATTTGTCCAAGGTCATACAACTAGTTAAAGTCTTTAAGGCTGAATTTGAACTCAGAAAGAAAAGTCTTCCTGACTCCAACCCGAGCACTCTATCCATTGTAGTGCCACCAAAAGGCCCCTCAGAACATTTAGAGATAGCTTATTTATTTTAAAAAAAAAAAAAAAAAAAAAAGAGTGGAGAGTTAGTTTGCTATACTTAGCCCCAATTTTTTTCTTCCAGCCCTGTTACAGTTAGTTTGTGCAATAATTAGTTACTTCCCCTCAGAATCTCCTGCCTTGCTGCTGCTTCTCTTACACACTCCCCACACAAACCCAAGAATATTTTGATTGGCTCTTCCTTTCCTTCTGCCTTTATCTGAAACTGGTTTAGGCTAGATGACCTTTAGGGTCCTAAACCTATAATCTTATAAGAGAATCATATATTATAGTAGCTCCCAGTGCTAATGATATAGTGAAGTAAAGTATTGGGTGGAATTCTAGGTTTGGAGTCAGGAAGACCTGAGTTCAAATTCTTCCTTAGACATTTACTGTGTAACCCTGAGCAAGTTGCTTAACTTCTGTCTGTCTCAGGGTCTCCATTGGTAAAATGGGGATAATAATATCACGTTCCTCACAGAGTGGTTTTGAAGACCAAATGTGATAATATTTGTAAATTTTGCAAAGTATGTGCTTTATATGTGTCATCTATTATTAAAGGTTCTGTGATGTCCAGGGGGGCTGCCTGGCTTTCTAGACTAGCATTGGGAAGACCACATCAGCAGCTCTGCTCTATTCTAACTCTGAAAGCTCTACTGCCTGGCAAGCTTTCTTTGTTGCCAATTTCATTCAGCAGTTCAACATAGATTCCAATTGCACATGGCAAAAAAAGAAATAGTGTGTTGTTGAGACTCAGTGTATAATATTGATATGTGTGTGATTCATATGTTTCCTGTGACTGCCAGCATTTAACAAATGCTCATTGAATGGAAGTGACTCCCTATCTTTTGGAGACAGAATCCTAGTGCAGAATTTTACTTATTATGATTCGTTAATAAAAATGTGGAGAGCGCCTACTCCTGAAATGTGTAGCCAAGGATGTGACCAAAAGCAGGCAGACATTTTGGCATAACTTAAAAAGGAATTAGCTAAGATAAATTTACTCAAGACAAGTGTCACTGAAATTCCGAATGAAAGTTGATACAATCCAGGTCATTGGCATTGGTCAAAATCTCCTTCCCTCCTCCCACCAGGGAGTGGAGTATATTAGAAAAAACCAAGGTTGACATTCAAAGGATATAGGTTTAAATCATATCTTTGACACTTACTGCCTGACCTCTTGGGGCTTCAGGTTCCTTCTTTGCAAAATATACGATGGTTTCTGGGGATTCTGGGTTCCTTAGAAAAATAGAGCAACTAATAAATAAGGAGTTTTGTTTTTAAATGGGGATTTTATGAATAAGAAGTAAAATTAATCATTATTGCTTATTAACAATTATTAACAATGAAGGAAAATTGATTTTTTTTCTTTCTCCTGTCTTTTTGTAGATTTTGAATAGTTTTGCCCATTATGTCTGGGACATTTGGCAGAACTGGTCAAATCTAGCTAGTCTGTTTTCAGCAACGTCCTTGTTTCCCCATGCCTTGTTGTGAAGATGCTTATGAACACTAAGATAAATATGAATCCCACAGTGGTGGGATGCCAGGAACCTTTTCTTCTTCCTTACCAGACCTCCAGTGGTTTGAAAGGAATCCTGGTTTGAGAGTCAGAAAATTTTCCATGTCTCCGGTTTGCTACTTATCTCTGTGTTCTTGTGCAAATCACTTTGTCTCAGGAGTTCAGAAAAGCTCATAATGTGACCCATGCCAATTTTTGCAGAATTATAAAACATCAAAAACTCAGCAGAGGTAGATGGAGGAAGAGATAAGAGGTGGACTTTGGAGAGATGCAGAGGAAGATACAAACGTATCTAGTCCTCTGATGGGTGAGACTCTATTTCAAGAGGAAGGAACTTTTGGGGAGAGAGGGGAGGGGAGGGAAGGAAGAAGGGAAAAAAACTAGAAATCAAAATGTTATAAAAATAAATGCTGTAAACTAATAAATAAATTTTTAAAATTTTATTGTAATTCCCTTTAAAGTTTATTAAGTGGGTGACTCTGGTTCAGTGGCCAATCTTCTTTGGAAGTATCCTCTAATCCCTGGTGCTATCATGGGACCAAGTGATTGCATCAGCAGCCCAAATTTCCAAATTCTTTATTGAGTATGAATGACTTAGTGACCTGCAGATCAGGAATCTCACTGCATTATCCCCATCAAATTCTTCCCAATTAAATATTTTCAGTTCTTAGTAAATCATTTTTGGATGTATTTAGCTCATTTCACGATATCCTCCATCCTAGATAGTCTCTGATGACCTGGGAAGAGTCTTTCTCCCAATGGCTTAGACTAAAAGAGCATATGACGGTTTTCAACGCTCTTTTAAATGTAGTTCAGGCAATTTCTTCTGTCCAGTTCTTAAGAATTCCCTAAATTTACAGTCTTTGTGGAGGGCCTAGATCTACCAAAGGCTGATATATCTAGAGATTACAATTTCTCTCAAATACAAAATTGTGCAAAGTCAACAAAGGACATTTTTATAAAGTTTTAATATGATACTACCTGTCCCAGTATAGTCATCTAGAAAAAACAATTATTGGAACTTAATAATTAACAAAAAGGAAATATAATTCAATAAACATTTATTAAGTATCTCTTTTGTATTCTGTACCAGGCATTGTGCCAGGCATTAGGGATATAAAAAAGACGCAAAAAATCAGTTGCTGTCTTCTCAACATTCAGAATATTCTGAATTCTCCAGCATTTTTTTACTCCCTTATGTGGAGATCACATCCATATGAACTTTTTAAGCTGAACAAAAACATAATAATAGAATGTCAGAGTTGGAAAAGATGCTAAAAGTCATCTGGTCCAACCTCTTTATTTTAGATTTGTGCAGATATAAACTCTAACATGTGAAGTGTTTTGCTAAAAATCACACAGCCAAGTGGAGCCAGGATTTTGAACCCTCTGCTCTGATATGTCATGTTGTGTACTCAGTGGGATTTTTTTCAGGATTGTACTTATGAATTATGGCCAGCTTATATACTGGTGCACCCTATGTGTTTAACAACTGACTCAGGGCTAGAGTGTAGAATAATCTTGAAGCTTAACCTTTATTATAAAAATTTTCTCCATCACTTAAGTCTAGTCCCGTGGTATCAGTTTTGTCTGGAAATGTCAAAAATGAGGTCACTAACTTAGAAAATGATATATTAACATATTATATTTTTATTTATTTTGTTATATTTTAATCTAAGCCCCATGCAGATGCATGTTTGATACATCTGGTCTAGACAACTAATAAAATCATAAATCAAGCTTTGATTTATGATATTTGCCTGTTTCTAAAGTATAAATGCTTACACTGAAATGTGTATTGTTGTGATTGGTTTGAACTGACTTGAGCATACTCCTCCCATGACTCTATGACCTTATCCTACCCTCATGTCCTTCTGTCATATATCTTAGGCCAAGAGAAAAAGAGAAAGTATTGGTGCTAAACCAAAGAGATAGAAATCGGAAAGAACCTTTGGAGCTTCCCACTGTCCCATTGCCTGTTGGCAATTTCTTCTTCTCCCCCTCTACCAAACCATTCAGTCTTGCCACCCCAGAGGAGGGATGATGTTTAAAGTACACACCTTGAGGTTGAAAAGAATACAGGAGGAGAGAAGAGAAGAAGAAAGAAAGAAATTAAGAAAAGAGGGAAGAGCAAAAGAACAGAGAAAATGAAAAAGAAAGAAAGAAAAAGTGTTTATATTTAAATATATGTATTATATATATACACACACACACATATATATATATGTACACACATACACACTCAAGAGAGAATGAAAAGGGGGAAAAGAAAAGAAAGAAATACAAGGCATCCAAAAAGTCTGCCTGAGACTTTTGACATATTACATATATTTCTTTTATACCTTTCAGCTACCTGGACATAATTTTACCTATCATCGTGTATTTTCTCTTAATATTAGTCTGTCATCTAGTATCTGGCATTAGTAAATGCCCTTTTTTGCAGTGTTTCAGATACAGTTGACAGTCAAAGTGAATGCCACATCTTCCTAGCTCTTTGAGGATTGTTGTGTATATAAGATAGTAAATGTGAGAAGCTTATTACCTTTGAAAGGTAATAAGAAGAAATATAAACAGGACTGCATGAGCAGGATGTAACTAAATTAGGTTAGGGATGAGCTGCTTGTACAAAATGTTCTTGGATACTTCTGCAGAAATAGAATTCTGGACCAGTGGACCCTTGGGTTAACTCACTATGAGTCTTGCTTTTTAGGGTACTGGTGACAGTGATTTGGAAACAGGAGAACTATGGCCCATTGATGGTGCCATAGTGAATAGAATGCTTGTTCTGGAGTTAGGAACTTATCTTCCTGAGTTCAAATCTGGCTTTAGACACTTATTACTGGGTGACCATAGGCAAGTCACCTAACCTTCTATGCTTTAAGTTTCCTCATCTGTAAAATGACCTGGCTTCCCTTAGATCAACACCAGATCAAGCTTCTGAATGGGTTCAGAACCCACAAATATTAGTTAAGTTTAACAAATTTCAAGCAGAAGCTATTTTGGAAGAACTTCACAAAAGGTCTCTCAAATTGGGGGGGAAGGGGTGAGGGAGAGGAGATGGGTCAGCAGCATAGGGAGACTCAGGGTGGAGAGATCTCAGCATGGGGGGAGAGGGGGAGAATCTACTCAGATGCTCTTAGCCAAAATACAGCAGTGTTAGCTACTCTATACTGGTTCAGAAGCCAGTAGATCAGCAGACTAACTGTGAGACCTCTAGCACAATTACAGAAGGCAAACAGTGAACCTCTGAACCCCAGCATAATGTGAGACTTGGCCATGCCCACCCAGCAGGAAAGAAGCCAGTAGCATTGTCCCCAGGGCAAAGTGAAGCTGCTATTGCCTTTAGAGGAAATTTGGGACAATCTTTCCTTTGCCCTAAGAGTAGACCTCAACCTTTAAAAATGAACAAAAGTGCAAAAAGAGCTCTGATAGCTATTATGGAGATTGGGAAGAACAGACCTAAAACCCTGAGGACACTAAAGGCAAAATGTCTCCAGGTGAAGGGTGATAAGAGTTGCTTTCTAACTCAAAAAGCTCTCTTGAAATAATAAAAAAGGATCTTAAAAGAGAGAAGACAATTGGGAAAGGAATTGAGAGCTTTGGGAAAGGAAATACAGAAATTGTCTGAAGAAAATAACTCTTTTAAAAATAGATTTGGTGAAATGGAAAGAGAAAATAACTCCTTAAAGATATATTTGGCAAAATGGAAAAAGAAAACAGCTCCTTGAAAAACAGAATTAGTAAAATGGAAACAGAACAACTCCCTAAAAAATAGAATTAGTGAAGGGGGAAAAAATTCAATGAACAAAACAACTCATTTAAAAATTCATTTAACCAAGTGTTAAAAGTTGTAAAAGAAAAAAAGTTAACTTGAGAAAATAATTCACTAAAAATTAGGATTGAACAAATGGAAGTGAATGACTCAATAAGACATCAAGAGTCAATTAAAACCCCCCAAATGAAAAAAAAAACAGAAAAAAAAAACCTCATTGAAAAAACTGTCTTGGAAAATAGACCCAAGAAAGACAATCTAAGAATTATTGGACTACATGAAAACTACAATAAAAAAAAGAGCCTAGACAACATATTTCAAGAAATTATCAAGGAAAACTGCCCCGAAGTCCTAGAACCAGAGGGTCAAGTAGCCATTGAAAGAATCCACCTATAACCTTCTGAAAGAGATCCTAAAATGAAAATTCCAAGGAATATTGTAGCTAAATTTCAGAATTATCAGATTAAGGAGAAAATACTATAAGCAGCCAGAAAAAACACAATTCAAATATTGAGGAGCCACAATCAGGATTACCCAGGATCTAGTAGTTTCCACTTTAAAGGATCTAAGGGCCTGGAATATGATATTCTGAAGGGCAGAAGAATTTGGACTAGATAACCAGGAATCAACTATGCAGCAAAATTAAGCATTATCTTTTAGGAGAAAAGATGAGCATTCAATGAAATAGGGGATTTTCATTTATATTTAATGAAAAGACAAAAGCTGAACAGAAAATGTGATCTTCAAATACAGAATTCAAGAGAATCATAAAGGGTAAAAAGGGAAGAAAAGAACTATTTTTTAAAGGTTGAAATGTTTATATCCCAAATGAAAAGATGATATGTTTAACTCTTGAGAACTATATCTTTGTTAGGGGTATATTTAGAACATGAAGATATAATTTGACTTTATTGTGATGATATAAAAAAGAAACTAGGGGTGGAAAAGGAGTTGTACTAGAAGAAGAGGAAAGGGGAGGTAAAATAGGGTAAATTATATCACATGAAGAGGCAAAAAAATCTCTATTAAGGTTGAGTGAAAAAGGGAAGGGATGAATATTGTGTAAACCTTAATCTCATTGGATTTGGTTCAAAGAGAGACTATCAGAGAGATATATTGTTTCACCAAAAAAAACAAAAAACAAAAACTTGTTTTACCCTATGGGGAAGTAGAAGGGGAAAGGGGAGCTGATAAAAGGGAGAACAGAAGTAAAAGGAAAAAGGGATAAAAAAGGGGGAGGCACTGTTAAAGGGGAGGAATGTTTATGGAAGGTGGTAGTCAGAAGCAAAACACTGGTGAGAGAAAGGGGGGAAAAAAAGAAAAGTAAAACTTGGGAAAAATAATATGGTGGGAAATACAGAATTAGTAATTTTAACTGTGAATGTGAATGGGATGAACTCTCCCATAAAACAGAATCATATAGCAGACTGGATTAAAAGCCAGAATCCTACAATATGTTTACAAGAAATACATTTAAAATGGAATAATACCTACGGAGTAAAGGTAAAAGGCTGTAGCAGAATCTTCAACTGAAGTTAAAAAAAAAAAAGCCAGGGTAGAAGGAAATGACAAACCACTATGGAATCTTTCCCAAGACCACCCCAAATGAGGTCAGGAAGAATTGGACACAGCTGAAGAAAATGACTGAACTAGGGCTTGGATTAAAGTTGAAAAGAGATATATCTAGCTTCCACATTAGAGGGAGCTTCCTTACTGTAACGTGCTCTCCTGGCAGTTACAATTACTAGTCTGTCCTAGACCCACCAGAGCACCTTTGACCACTGTCCTCTGCAATGTGAGCTCTACCCGGCTCGCCTCCTCTGAGGCCTTCTAAGGTCTCTGGCCACAATCTCTTGAATCTATAGCTTAATAACCGGTAGCGCACTCAAGAACAACCACGTGTAATCTTAAAAGCCTTTATTATACCTACTCACATAATGCCCTAACTGATGCCCTGACTTGTTGGTTCCCAAGTGAACACCTGGTCAGAAGACCCATGTGTTCACTACCAAAATCCTTACCTCTTTCGGCTACCCATCTTGGCTTGGCCACCCAGTCTAGGAGCCAGGGTGAACAGCACGAGGTTAAAGAGGGCGGTTGCTGCCTGCAGTGGGCTTATATAGGGCCTGTGAGGTCACACACACAGCCAATCAGCGAGAGAGTCACCCATTACAAAACTATCTCAATATGGCCAGGATCCCGCCCAAGGGCAGTCCTAATATCCACAGAAATTACTTCTGGGCCTCAATCCCGATGCACTGTGTCCGCCCCTTTAAAGGGCCCTTACACCTTACAATTAAGCTTTTTTCTCATTTTTCTTGTCCTAAGATAGAACAGCAGTAAGAAAGAGGAGAACCCTGTGAAGAATAAAGACCTTAGTTCCCACACAGCAATAATTTTAAAGGCCCTGGTATCAACACACGATTGTATAATTTTAGAACCAGAAGGGACCTTCTGTATTTTATGTATGGGGAAACTGAGGCCACAGCCAAGGTTACAAACTTGTGAAAATCAGGTCCTTTTCTGGAGGAATTTTTGCCCAAGAAAGTATTGTTTCTCACTTGAAGGTGAGGGGGTTACTTCCAGCAACTCCTAGGGCCCTAATCCTTGATGGGAAAACTCCGACATTTTCTCAGAACTCATTTCCAATTAGATTTTTGCTCTGAGAATATAATTTTTTCTGTAATCTTGGCTCTGGCCTCAGTTATTCCATTTGTTCAGGGTAGGTAATAGTAGGATCAGAACTGGAAAGCTTGTAAGTCCATTAGTCCTTTTTCTTCATACTCCCTTGCCCTAGATTATAATAACAATGACAGTGTTTCATACTGATTCCCAGCCTGGCTTGGATCTTAGTCATTTCAGTTAAATCTCTGAAGTTTTAGAGGTGAATCTTCTTTTTCTTCTTAAGAGGCAAAAAGAATTAGAAGTGAAGATTATTCACCAAAGTAGGAGTGATGAGACATGTAGACAAGGAGTGGGCAGGTCTGGGTTTTGTACTTCCCCTGAAGAGGACAGCAGCTGACCTTGTGTGATACAGCCCAGATGGCCAAACTGAGATACACTAAGCTGAAGATGAAGTGGAGGCAAGTTACCAAGTAAAATGGTCTGGAAAAAAGCCTAGAAAAACAAAACAAAACAAAACAAGATAACGTTAGAACTGTGGTTGAAGAAAGCAGATGAAATTTGACATGCCATGTGAACAAGCTTGCCCAAGATTACGCTGCAAGTGAGCTAGGAGTTAATGGTGCCTTCCTTTAGTTAATATTAGTAAAGATAGATAGATAAAGAGAGATTGATAGGTAGAATATAGTTTGGTATATATAATGTTAGTATATATGTTGATGTAACTCTAGTTAATCTTGATCCATATCTTGCCATTGGACCCAGATAGCTCTGGAGGGGAAAGTGAGGCAGATGACTTTGCACAGCCCTCCCTCACTTAAATCCAAATTCACCTAAAGTCGTAGTCTTCTTCAAGGATGAAGGATAACAACAACAATCTATATATAATGTTAATATACATATAGTATATGTTTATAATGTTAATATATATATATATACATATATATTAGTTTATATATATTAGTATGTATAGTACATATATACATAAATATATATTATACTAATGCTAGCATGTACACACATATATATTCATAGACATATACATGCATGTGCTTGTGTGTATTGCAGTATACATCTGAGGCAGGTTTTGAAGCTATGTCTTCCTGACTTCGAAAACTAGCCCCTGTCCTTTATACCAAGTGGCCTCTCAAAATGTTGAGAACCAATGATTTTGCTTAGAGCTTTGTTTTCCAGCTAATGTGTTGTTTGCACAGAAAAATCCACATCCTTCCTTAGTTTTTGCAGATCACAAAATTCTTACTAAAGCCTTTCCCAATCCCCATAATTCTTGTGCCTTCCCTCTGTTAATTATTTCCTGGCAATATGTTGTTTGTATAAAATTAATTGCATGTTGTCTATCTCATTAATCTGTGAGTTCCTCCAGATCAGAGACTGTCTCTTTTTACCTCTTGCTTTATCTTCAGTGTTTAGTATAGTGTCTGGCACACAGTGAGTGATTAATAAATCTGGATTTAAATAAAACTGGAAGAATAGATTACTACTTTGAGCAGTTTATTTTATGACTTGCCAAGTCAGGAATTGATCTTTGGGATCTCCCCTGGCTCTGAGGTGGAAGATGTCTAAAGGCTGACCGTTAACTCATGCTTCTTTCCTACCTGGACGATGACGAAATGGCCAGTTTCTATTCTGCCCCTATTTCCATGAGTGTCCTCCAAGGGGAGGGGGCTGAGGATGAGCAAGTGGACAATCTGTGCTTGAAAATTCAGCATAGAAATTGGGCTCAGGAGAAAAATAGACCTTTTCCAGGATATACTGATTAGTCCTTGAGGAGCAGTGGGGAGAGGGAGCTTTCTTTTCTTAAAAGTCCTATGAGAAACCTGAACCCACACTGTTGGTCAGTTTTGTCCCTGGCTATACTATGGGAGAGTTTTGAAGGATTCCATTGATCTATTCTCTTTGTGAATGCCTAATCTCACTGCTCATGCATACTTTAAATTAGACTCCCCCCCCCCCTTTTTCTGATTTAGTCCATACCCTGATTCTGGAACATCAAGGCAAATGACTTTTTGCAGGTAAAGCCTTGATATTTGCCATGACTCGTCTTACTGACTCTGACTTGAGAGGTCGGTCAATCAGTTGGACAGTCAATCAACAAGTGCCTAATATGTGCCATTGTGCTATGCACTAGAGGGCTAATAAATATAGGGTCTTGCTTAAGATCCCTTGCTCAACACTTCCCACCAATGTAGTCATAGATCAACACAAAGAAACAAGTTGAAGAACTCCTATTGTATCTCCCTTGATAAATGACTGTGAAGCTCAAGTGAAATAATGTTTAAAAATGCTATTTAAACATGAAAACATTACAGAAATTCCAGACACACTTGCCTGGCTGTTGCTGTAGTGGGTAGAGTGTTAGATCTGAAGTCAAGAAGATCTGAATTAAAATCTTATCTCAGAAACCTACTAGGATGGTGGCCTTTCCCTTCGCAAATCAATTAGCTTCTCAGCCTCATTTATTAAATGGAAGGAGTAATAGAGAATATTCCTGGAGTTATTGTTAGGATCAATTCAGATGAGGTATGTTAGGTGCTTTGCAAACCTTTGCAAAGTGAATTATATGAATGCCAGCTGTTATTATTGTTTTGGGAAAGCTGAAACTATGAGGTCCTAGGGATTGAGAGGGGACCTGGTTTTTTTAAGAAAGGTCCTTGGGCATCTTTAGGGTAGGCTAGAGCCTCAGCTCACAGAAGGAACACAAGGCAGTGATCTCCACTCAATGATGATGTTCTGTGCTCTGGAAGTATGCAAATGAAATTAAAAATTGATTTCACAGAATATTTTTAGCAAAGTGTGAGTTCCAGTGTCCTGGAAAATGTTCTCACAGGTATTGATTTTCTGCAGCCCTTGAGGATTCAATTACATGTCATCAGCCTAGTTCTCTCTTTCTAACTCTGTGGGTACAGACATGTCCTTCAGAGTTCAAAGGAACCTTCCTTAGGAAGGTGGAGACAGCTGAGAGTCTGCACAGGCTTGGGTCAGGGAAAAGTTCTTTATGGTTTTCAGTGACCTGGAATTAGAAGTAAAAGGGTGATAGAGGTCATAAGGCAGTATTATATAGTCAGGAAACCTGGGTCCTGCTCTCACTTGTGGCATAAGTTGGTGGATATGAACTTGAGCAAGTCATTTCCTTTATTTTCTTCACTTCTTTCTTTCTTTCTTCCTTTCTCTCCCTTTCTCCCTTTTCCTTTGAAAACTTTTACTGCTGCCATTTGTGTTGTGATAGTTCAGTCATTTCCAACTTTCTATGGCCCCATTTGGGGTTTTCTTGGCAGTGGTTTGAAGTGTTTGCCATTTCCTTCAGCAGTTCATTTTTATAGATGAGGAAACTGAGGCAAACAAGGTTAAGTGACTTGCCCAGAAGCAAGTAGATGTCTGAAGGCAGATTTGTGCCAGCAAGATGAGTCTTTTTGATTCCCAACCCGGTGTTGCATCCACTTCGCCAACTAAATGCTCTGGCTTATGCTTTACACCACTATTGTTATCTCCT
>NC_133622.1:173614746-173682246 GCF_048593235.1 Sminthopsis crassicaudata
AGTTCCTTCACTTTGATGAAACTGCAGATATTCTCCTCCCTGTTTCTCCTGTCTCATTACTCTGTAGCTAACCTGGTAATCACATCATTAGTAAATTCTAGCTATTTTTATTTATGAACATCCAAACTTAGTAGGAGTGGTTGTTCCTGAGACCACAAATTTAGAGTTCATTTCTGGGTCACTATCCAAAATCTTTTTAGTTTGGTGAAAGTAGCCAAAGTTAGCCTAGTTTTCAGAGCCTCCATCAACTCCACACCACAGTTGGTTGTTGCCCATCATTCTCAAAGAGAAACAAAATGATATCCCCATGTTAGAGTCAGGTTATAGTGTGTTTAATTGTTGCTGAACAGACGAATACAAGTTCAGAATGCTCTATCAACAAGTTGGGCACAAATAATTTATCGGTCCACAAGAGGATGTTTGTAGGACTGTATAATCTGTTAAAATTATTGTGATATTTCATTATGATAGAAGACTACAAGGACTTGGAATGATCATGGAAAATAGAAGAATGAATGTTGGAGGTATAGGACATAATAGTTGAATTCAAGTATTTGAAGGACTTTTATTTGTAAGAGGAATTAGACTCACTGTTTGGTCCCAAGACTCAAAACAGTATTTGATAGACATTGCAAAGGGGCACATTTAGACTCAAACGGGCTTCTTGAGTCAAAACTGTTCAAAGTAAATTGGGATACCTCAGGACATGGTGAGGCGAATTTTTACTTCAGGCCTTTTGGAAGACTACTTATCAAGAATGTTGAAGATCTCTTCCAGGCCTAAAATTCTGTTGTTTTGTGAGCTCAACTCTTAAAATTCCTCAAATAACTAAATGTTTTTCTATGCTATGGCTCCTGGATCAGAGGATTAGGATGAAAATCAGAGGGAAATTCAGATTCTATCAGAAACAGTTCAAGGATATGTCTTGGGGATGGTGCCCTTAGATTAACACATATTATACCTAATGTATGCCAAGAATTCAATCACATGCTCAATTAATACAATGTTATTTGGTCCTCACAACATCTCTGAGAAGCAGGTGCTATTATGATACTGATTTTCCAGTTTAGGAAACTGAGGCAGGTAGATGTTAAGTTACTTGTCCAAAGTCTCACAACTGTCTGAGGCTAGATTTGAGTTTAGGTCTTCCTGAAGCTATTCACTGTGTCTCTTAGCAGCTTATAGGAAATAGGTTTTTTCCATCAAATTTAATTCTGCCTGCCAACCAGATCCACATATTGTTCTTAATTTTGCCCTCTTGGATTACATATCACAAGTCTTTTTATTTTTCTACATATCAGTCCTTCAAGTACTTAAAGACAGTTTTTGTGACCCCATGAGTCTTCTCCAGGGTAAACATTCTGTGATCTTTCAACCCATCCTTCCATGGCACTTTCTCTGGAGCTTTAACATCCTCATCATGGTTGCCCTCCTTTGGATGCTCTTATCAATGTCCTTCCTAAAATGTGGTGCACATAATAAAACACAATGCTCTAGAGATGGTTGACCCTGCTGGGGAGGAGACCCAATCCTTTATCAACACTTATTCTGATTCTTTGGACACCCAGAAGTATATATCCTCATCCTGCCAGGCTTCGGTATTATTTCTCACATCGTGACATACTACGCAGGTAAAAAAGAACCTTTTGGATACATAGGAATAGTATGAGCCATGATATCAATTGGATTTCTGGATTTCATTGCATGAGCTCACCATATATTTACTGTTGGCCTAGATGTAGACACCCGAGCATACTTTATATCCTCTACAATAATTATCGCCATTCCTACCGGTGTTAAAGTTTTCAGCTGATTGGCCACCCTTCATGGGGGGAATATTAAATGATCCCCTGCAATACTATGAGCCTTAGGTTTCATTTTCCTGTTTACAATTGGAGGCCTTACAGGAATTGTACTTGCCAACTCATCCTTAGATATTATTCTTCACGACACATACTATGTAGTAGCACACTTCCATTATGTCCTATCAATGAGTGCCGTGTTTGCAATTATAGGGGGCTTTGTTCACTGATTCCCACTCTTTAGAGAATATATACTTAACAATATATGAGCAAAAATTCATTTCTCTATCATTTTTGTTGGAGTAAATATAACCTTCTTCCCTCAGCACTTCCTAGGCCTCTCTGGCATACCTCGATGATACTCAGACTACCCAGATGTTTATACAGCATGAAATATTTTATCTCCTATCGGATCCTTTATTTCTCTAATAGCCATTATTTTAATGATTTTTATCATCTGAGAGGCCTTCGCGTCCAAACGAGAAGTTTCCTCTATAGAACTAACCACTACTAACATTGAATGACTATACAGTTGTCCTCCCCCTTATCATACATTTGAGCAACCTGTATTCATTAAATCCTAAACGAGAAAGGAAGGAATCGAACCCCCCAAAACTGATTTCAAGTCAACCCCATAACTTTTATGACTTTTTCAAAAAATATGGGACCTGTGAACCATGGGATGATGAACATCCTTGTTCTGGATGCTGTAGGATCTTGCAATAATGTCTAGGAAGACACTCACTTTGGGACTCTCACATTTATCTATAACTTGTTCTTCACTGAAATCCTGAAATCTTTCTTTGGTCAATTGTTGCTCAGTCATGCCATAATTCTGTAAGTCATCTAGCTTATGGTATAGACCCTCCGTGGAAAAGAGTTATAGAGGGGCACAGATAAGAACTGCATGAGATGAGGAGATTGCAGTCTATACCAGTGGACAGAATATCTATACTGATGAACTCATGAATCCATAGAAACCTTTTATATTTCAATCAACATGAATAGTGACTTTGAACTGCTAAGGGAAGCAAATGGATAATGGAAAGAGCATTTTTTTGGCAGTGAGGCTTAGTGGGTCAAGAACTGGCCTTGGAATGAGGAAGCACTGGGTTCAAGTCTCACTTTGGGGCAAATCATTTTACACTTCACTCTCTAAGACTATAGAAGTTGCTATGAAAGACTTAGCTACTCTGCTCAATACAGTGTTCTAAGACAATTTCTAAGGACTCATGATGAAAAATGCTGTCCACCTCCAGAAAGAGAACTGATGAACTCTGATTGAAGTATGATTTTTTTTCACTTTATTTTTCTTGCTTTTTTGGAAGCAACATGGATAATAAGGAATTTTTATGATTTCACAGCATAATTGCACAATTTTTCATGATTTCACATGTATACTTAATATCATAGTGCTTGCTTTCTGTGATTAGGGGAGGTGAGAGAGGGAACTCAAAATTTTTAAAAAATCATTTTTTAAAGATATGTAACTTGCAAAGTAGAGGCAGACCTGCATTACTAAAGGGAGGTTCCTCATGTAGAAGTTTCCTATACTGTACCAATGAAATCACATCTCCCTTTTCTCCTCCCATAATTCATTCTCTGGAAGTGCACACAGAATATAGTTATCTCATCCATAAAATGACTTTCTCCATTACAGTTTCAATATACTATGGGTCAGCATAAGAAATTTAGAGGGAAATTTAGGAGTTGTTTTGAGGAAGCAACAGATGACACACAAAGGTCAGCAGACAATACAGAAAAAGTTTGGAAATTCAGAAATGTATAAAATGTGTAGAGTATTATATAATAGCAACATATGTTGTCTTTTAATACTATAATAATTTGGATTTCTTGGGCACAAAGAGAGGGCCAAAAATTTATGCAGAGTTTCCAGATCTCAGAGCCATACCTTTAACTCCTGTGATGTGGAAGAGATTAATGTATGTTGAAAGGAAGGCCTATTCTGATCCTTCCCCTCACCAGTCTTTTATTTCTCTCTATATATGACAAAGAGGTTGGACTTATATCTGTAAGACTTCTTCCTACTTTTATCACCCAGTGTTGATTTCTCATTCTTGGAAAATCTCCTGTCAAACTATGATTTGAGTTCTATTGGTGCCATTTTAAAATACCATACTCTAGAATAAGCATTATCCTCATTTCCCTTAATCTACTTTTCCTCTTCAACCTGCTGATTATAACTTAGGGCAGAGTCAATGACTAATTTTTAATTCAATGATAATTGGTGTGTATAAAGACTTGTATTTTCTCTTCATTATGTTTGAGAGCTCTCCATCCATTACCCAATTACATTTGTGAAACTATATCATTATGTTGTTGAACTGACTATGACTTACACACTGAAGCACCCATATGTTTTTTAAGGAAATAGAGTAAGGCTGTAATAGATTAAGACCATACTCTCAGTGGGAAGTCCATAAAGAGACCTCATGTCCAGCTATTCTCCCTTTAGATATAGCTTGTAAATATGGTTTGCTTTCTTTTTTAAATTTTTTTTTATTGTAGCTTTTTATATATAAAACATATGTATGGGTAATTTTTCCTTGCAAAACCTTCTGTTCCAACTTTTCCCCTCTTCCCCACTGGCAGATAGTCCCATACATGTTAAATATGTTTAAGTATATGTTAAATACAATATATGTGTACATATTTATACAATTATCTTGTTGCACAGGAAAGATTAGATTTAAAGGAAGGTAAAAATTACTTAAGAAGGAAAAAAACAAAAATTCAAGCAAACAATACAGACAGAGTGGAAATGTTATGTTGTGGTTCATACTCATTTCCCAGTGTTCTTTCTCTGGGGATAGCTGGTTCTGTTCATTATAGATAAATTGGAGCTGATTTGGATCCTCTCTTTGTTGAAGAGAGAATCATCCATAAAAACTGATCATCATATAGTATTGTTGTTGAAGTGTATAATGATCTCCTGGTTCTGCTCTTTTCACTCAGTTCATGTATGTCTCTGCAAACCTCTCTGAAATCATCCTGCTGGTCATTTCTTACAGATATTTCTTACAATATTCCATAATATTCATATGCCACAATTTATTCAGCCATTCTCCAATTGGTGGGCATCCCTTCAATTTCTAGTTTCTAGCTACTACAAAAAGGGACGCCGCAAACATTTTTGCACACGTTGGTCCCTTTCCCTTCTTTAAGATCTCTTGGGATACAAGCCTAATAGTAACACTGCTGGATCAAAGGGTATGCACAGTTTGATAACTTTTGGGCATGGTTCCAGATTGCTCTCCAGAATGTTTGGATTCTTTCACAACTCCACCAACAATGCATCAGTGTCCCAGTTTTCCCACAGCCCCTCCAACATTCATCATTATTTGTTCCTGTCATCTTAGCCAATCTGACAGGTGTGTAGTGGTATCTCAGAGTTGTCTTTATTTGCATTTCTCTGATCAACAATGATTTGGAACACCTTTTCATATGATTAGAAATAGTTTTAATTTCTTCACCTGAAAATTGTCTGTTCATATCCTTTGACCATTTATCAATTGGAGAATGGCTTGATTTCTTATTTAGAGTCCATTCTATTTTATACTATCGACAGTTATTTTAAATGGAATTTCTCTTTGTATCTCTTGCTTATGGTTTGCTTTCTTAAAACAAACAAACAAGGCTCAGCTAGTTGGTGTAATGAATAGAATACCAGCCCTGAAGTCAGGAGAATCTGAGTTCAAATCTAGCCCCAAACACTTAAACTTCCTGGCTATGTGTCCCTGGACAAGTCACTTAACCCCAATTGCCTCAGTAAAAACAAACAAAAAAGCCAAACAAGCTTATCCCTTTTATATTGGTAATAGGCCTCCTCTCTTCCCCAAACTAAAATCCTGACCTAACAATTTGCCCTAGGGAAAGCAAGGTACTATAACAAACAAGTGACATGTGTTGGAATAATGTTGCATTGTGGGTAGTTTGTGGAAGAGAAGACCTTATGGTAACCGAGCTAGCAGTAGAGAATATTTTGGCTCAGATTCTACTTCAGACATTTACCTTCAACAAATCACATAACCTTGGTTTCCTGCCTTTTTTGTTATTAAGAGGAAAGAAATAATATATATAAAGTGCTTTGCATATTTTATAGCACTTCATAAATGCTAGCTATTATCTGGTAAAATATTGTAGTCTCACAAGTTTTATCTGTTTGTTTGTTTGTGTTCTTTTGTTTTGGCCTGAGTCTTTGATTTCTGTGGTATGGAAATTCCTTCTGTGGATAAAGATCATCAACTGTTCATAATGTATATATAATCTTAGAGATTTGCCAAGAACATGAGAAAATTCAATGATTGATTAGTATGTGACAGAAAGAGGAGTTAATCCCAGATCTTCCTTATTTCCAGCCAGACCTCATTCTATTGGGCCGTACAATTTCACAAATATATTTTATTTTATTATTTTTAATAATCACTTTTTTATTTTCAAAATACATGCAAAGATAGTTTTCAACATTTACCCTTGCAAAATCTTGCATTCCAAAATTTTCTCCCTTCCTTCCCCCACATCCTCCCTTTGATAACAAGTAATTTGATCTATGTTAAACATATGCAGTTTTTCTATACATATTTTCACATTTATCATGCTGCGCAAGGAAAACAAGAAGAAAAAAGAAAAAATGAGAAAAAAAACAAACAACAAACAAACAACAAAAAAAGGTGAACATCCATAGACCTCTCTCTGGATGCAGATGGATCTGTCCATCACAAGTCTATTGGAATTGGCCTGGATAATCTCATTGTTGAAAAGAGTCGTATTCATCAAAGTTGCTTATCAACATAATCTTGCTGTTGCTGTGTACAATGATCTCTTGGTTCTACTCATTTCACTTAGCATTAGTAAATCTCTCCAGGACCTTTTTGAAATCATCCTGATGATTGTTTCATATAAAGCAATAATGTTCCATAACATTCATATGCCATAACTTATTCAATCAATCCCCAACTGATGAGCATCTACTCAGTTTCCAGTTCCTTGCCACTACAAAAAAAAAAAAAAAAAAAGACTGCTACAAACATTTTTGTACATGTGGGTCATTTTCCCTTTGTTATGATTTCCTTGGGATACAGGCCCAGTAATGGCACTGCTAGATCAAAGGGCATGCACAGTTTGATAGCCCTTTGGGCACAGTTCCAAATTGCTTTTCAGAATAGCTGGATCAGTTCACAACTCCACCAACAACGTATTATAGCCCCAGTTTTCTCACATCCCCCTCCAACATTTATCATTATTTTTTCCTGTCATCATAGCCAATCTGACAGGTGTGTAGAGGTATCTTAGAGTTGTACTAATTTGCATTTCTCTGATTAATAATGACTTGGAGCATCTTTTCATATGGTTAGAAATAGTTTCAATTTCTTCATCTGAGAATTATTTGTTCATATCCTTTGACCATTTATCAATTGGAGAATGGCTTGATTTTTTATAAATTAGAGTCAATTCTCTATATATTTTGGAAATGAGACCTATTTCTTACAGCTCAATATCATTCTATCATATTCACAAACCATCAATTGTTCACCTATTCCCCAGCTGATGGGCATCAGCTTCCACAACTACATTTTTAGAAAGAGCTAGTTTAATCCAAATTGTTAAACAGCTTCTGCAATTGGGAAAATGTGCAATACTTTTGAATGACTCCCGTGCTTCCCCATGACACATTGTACTTTTGTGACTCAGTTTCCTCACTTGTGCTTGACTAGATTTCTCTTAAGTCTTTGATCTTTTTAATGCCCATAGCAGTGATGCTATATGGTCTCATGTGCTTATGAGGTAGAGAGTGGGAATTGGCACCCAGAGGATCTGGTTTTAAATTCTAGCTCTTCTCTTTGCTACTTGTGTGATCAGAGTCAACTCATCTCCTGTCTTTGGGATTCAGTTTCATTTGCAAAAAAAAGGTTGGAACAGATGACCTCCCTTCTAGCTCTAATGTTGGGGTTATAGACCCTTTTCCAAGTCATTTTCTTCCATTTCATATTGCCCTGAATACTCTATTCTAAGATTTCTCCCTGAATACTCTGTATTCCTTGTTGAGACTATGAGGTTCAGAATTTACCATCTCAGACCTCAGCTATATCTAGAGTTTAGCATCCTCACAGCTCATTAAATCACTGATATCTCTCTCTGTGGGTATTAAAACTGGGGTCCAGGTTTAAAAACTTTCCATTAAGCTCAGTAGTTGGACACTGTCTCAAGAATGGGGGAGAGACAGACAGACAGAGACAGGAACGTTCAGATACACAGAGAGACCCACATACACAGAGGCAGAGACAGAAGTGAGGAGGGAAGGAAAGTGTTTATTAAATGCTTATTATGTCCCAGGTAATTGCTAAACACATTATAAATATTATTTGATCCTCACAGCAACTCTGGGAGATATTCATTTTACATTTGAGGAAACTGAGGTAAACAAAGTTTGAATGACTGACTTGCCCAGGGGCACAGAACTAGTGTCTTGGGCTGGATTTGAATTTAGGTCTTCCTGACTTCAGACCCAGCAAGAGAATGAAAAGGAGAGAGGAAAGGGTTTCTGTATTGGATAATTCTATACTTTCTCTTTCTGTCTCTGTCTATTTCTGCTTCTATCTGTCATTCTCCTTTCTCTCTCTCTTTTTCTTGGGGCAGTGCCTCAGTACCTGACTTTGTGTTAAGTTGTAATCTTCTTGTAATCCTATAATCTTCTGTTATTCAATCTCAGATCTCTGTCTGATTTTATGGGGCTCCTGGATTGGTTAGCTCTTCTGTACTTAGAATTTGTGTTGAGAGAGAGAGAGAGAGAGAGAGAGAGAGAGAGAGAGAGAGAGAGAGAGAGAGAGAGAGAGAGAGAGAGAGAGAGAGGTATATATATATATATATATGATTTACACACACATATGTAAGAATATATATTGAAACACATCAGAGCATATGGGAATATATGTATATATGTAGTGCTGTGTGTTTGTGTGTATGCCAGAAAGGGAATGAAATGTGACTGGCCTGCTCCCATCCTCAAAACAGAGACTTGTAAGGAACTCCTTATAGATAGATATTTACATAGATAGATAGAGAGATACATGCATACCTACACACAGACACATAGACATACTATATTTGTGTGTTTCTATCTCTCTCTAGCTATCTTCTATCTATATCTCACTCTCAGATTCCTCTGAAATGAGAATACTTTCAAGTGTCAAACTGTTTGGACTCACATTTCCAGGATCTAATACCAAACTGGAGGAGAAAAGATTCAGAGGGATTCAAGAATGTGGAGGAATGTGTGTAGGGAAGAAGGATTCAGCCTCTGCTTTGTTCCATATGGCAAAACTGAAAATTGACTATAAATTTCAGATTCAGATTCAGATTCAGATCCAGAAGTAGGGACACACTTGGAAGCCATTGGAGTCAGCTTTGGAAGAAGATGGGGCCCTCTTCATTGATTGAAAAGCTTAAAAAAAAAGATTAAATAGATACTTGTCAGGCAGGTTGTAGTGAGAATCCTTATTCAAGTGTGGCTACCAAGATCTCTTCAAATTGTGAAACTAATTTTATGGCTCTGTAAATTTAAGTGGAACCTATAAAAAGGGATCATTATTTAATACTTTACAAAGCATTGTTTAGTTTTATCCAACTCTTAGTGATTCCCATGGACCATAGCATGGCAAGCCCTTCTATTCTCTACTATTCCTCTAATTCTGTCCAAGTTCATGTTACACTGTTTCCATGACACTATCTATCTATCTCATCCTCTTCTGACCCCCTTTTCTTTGGCCTTAAATCTTTCCCAGCATCAGGGTCTTTCTCATTGAGGACTGTTTTCTTATGTGACCAAAGTATTTAAGCTTCATCTTTAGTATATGATCCCTCAGTGAATAACCTAAGTTAATTTAAGTATCAACTGATTTGCTCTCCTTGATGTCCAAGGGACTCTCAAATCTTCCCCAGCTCCACAATTTAAAAGTGTCAGTTCTGTGGTACTCAGCTTTCTTTTTAGTCCAACTCTCACAACCATTTGTGTTATGAGAAAATCATTGCTTTGACTATATGGACCTTTGTTGGCAAGTGATGTTTCTGCTTTTCAGTATGCTGTTCAGATTTGTCATAGCTTTTCTTCCAAGGAGCAAGTATCTTTTAATTTCATGGCTTCAGTCTCCATCTGCAATGATCTTGAGCCCAAGAATATAAAATCTGCTACTGCTTCCATTTTTTTCTCCCTGCATTTGCCAGGAAGTCATGGGAACCAATTGCTGAGATTTTTATTTTTTGATGTTAGACTTTAAGTCAACTTTTACACTTTCTTCTTTCATGCTTATCAAAGGGCTTCTTAATTCTTTTTCAGTTTCTAACATCACAGTGGTTCCATCTGTATATCTGAAATTGTTATTTCTCTCAGAAACCTTAATTCTGACTTTTGATTCAGTCTGCCAGATATTTCACACTTTATAAAGTACTTTCCTTATAAGTCTGTGAAGTAAGTTGTGTTTTTTTTTTTAATATCTTACTTTACAAATAGAGAAATTGAGTCTCAGAGAAGCTTATTTTTTTTTTCCAAGTCACACAAGTAGTTTGAGTCAGAACTTGATTCCATTCTTCTAATTCTTCTAACTACCAACCCATTTCTGTTTATATTGCACTTAGGGGTATAGATCTGTTGGTCATATGCACCAAACTGCTCCTGTAGTTGAGGTGCCAACCTTGAGAGTGAAAGGATACAAAAAAGTTCAAGCCTCATTTTACAAATGAGGAAACTTATACTGAGCAGGTGAATCATCTTGGAACCAGTCACAACCATCAAGCATCAAAGGTGCATCTTGAACTAAGGTCTTCTAATTTAGAGTCTAGGGTCTAGGTGCTTATAACCTGCTGCTTCTCCCTAAAAACACAGGGATTAGTTTGAGTAGTGACTGCAGCTGGTGCATTCTAGAACTGAGGTCTTTGAAACTGTTTAGAGAAGCACTCAACAAAAAGAAAGGAAACCAAAAAAATGATTTCCCTTTTGAGACTTTTAAATCTACAAGTTGGCTTTTGGTATTAATTTCATAAGTAGGATTAAATAACTCAGACAATTAGTCAACATTTATTAATGCTTCCTTTCTGTTAAGAACTGTACTGAGCTTGGAAGTGTAGAACAGAAGTCAAGCAATCACTGCTCTCCAGAAATTTAAATTCTAATGGTGGAGACGATATGCATACAAATATGTGTGTGTGTGTGTGTGTGTGTGTGTGTGTGTGTGTGTGTATATACATGCACACATATACACACAAGTAAACATATAAGTATTTTTGTGTATATATAAATCCCAAACCTTAGTAGGTTTTTGTCTCTCTGTCTTTATCTGTCTCTCCTTTTTCCTCCATATGTAGATATAGATAGATAGATATAGACAGCCAGATATAGATATTGGTATCTATATCTATGAATCACATGTAATTTCCCTTCAGCCTGCTATTTGACTCTTTAAAATATTCATTCTCATGATCCCAAATTCTAGGGTAATTCACGTGCACTAAAAATACTTCCTTGGAAATTAAAAAAAAAATCTGTAGAATGTTTCAATATTTCCTTATTAACTATTAAAATTATACATTTTATTAATTAATCAACTAGCTTTGCATTCTCTTCCATAGTTTTTAAGCGTATTATTTATTTAATAGATAATAAATTAAGCATTATTTCTTTAGTAAACTGGAGAACTTTCTTTTCCTTTAAGTGATTATTTATCTGTCTATATCAAAACACATCACTGCTTAGGTAAATACATATTAAAATAATTGGCTACACAATTTATCAACAAGGTAATCAATGATAACACAAGGACAAAAAAATAATAAAACAAGAATAACTGCAATGTATAGGAAAAAAAAATCACAGCCAAAGTCACCTTTGGCTGCAGGACAATTAGAGAAGGGAAGCAAGGGAATATAAGAGGAGAGGAGGAAAGGGCCAAGGAAAGGAAGGACAAGGAAAATGAAAGAAGGTTATTAGATTTGATCATCAAGAGTTCATTGACAGCTTCAAAGAAGATAGTTTAAATTGAATGGTGAGGGTGGAAGATGTGTAGCTAGTTTAGAAGAGGAAAAGGAAGCAACAAGTATAGATGGCTTTGATACATTTAATTTTTCTTCGGACCTGCTTCTCATCAACATTGGAATGTTTTCATTAGCTTTTGGGTTCTTTGAGAAAACAGAGACTAGTTTTTCCTTTCTATCCCTTGCACTTATCACAGTGTCTGGCATTCTACTGTATGCCATGATTGACTGACTTACTACTGTTTGAATTAAAAGCAGAAAACCTAATTACCTTAGTTAGCCCTAAAAAACAACACTGACCTCTTAACAGTAGGTGATATTTAAAGAAGAGAAACCAGAATAAGGTTAAAACAAAGACGTCCTCAAACCATCCCCTTGGAAACACATTTGATAGCAATGGGAAGGGAACCTGAGTAGTACCTTTATGAAGGACAGATACATATCTTGGAGTCTGGCCAGAAGGAAAAATTCCTTGGATTAAGATGAATCAGGAACTCTGTTCTATGGCCTTGGTCATCCTTTTCTCACCTATAACAAATCTTAAACTGTGGGTCATGACCCCTTATGGGATTATGTAACTAATTGTGGGGATCATGAAATTATGATTTATTATTAGTGTTTGATTTGTATGCCTATCATATATATATTTATATATCCAGTATTATGTAAAAATTTCTCAAGTAAAAAGGGTCATGAGTGGGAAAAGATTAAGAAGTTCTTATCTACAAAATTAAACTTTGGGTTAGATAATGATTTTTAAAAATAGCATATATAAGATATTTTAAGGTTTGCAAAATATTTTACAAATATCATCTCAATTGATTTTCACAATAATCCTGGGAAGTCAGTACTATTTTTATTCTTATTTTACATGCAAGGAAACTGAGGCAAACAAACTAAATGACTTGCCAGGTTAAGAAATCTCTGAGGCTACATTTGAATTCTGGTGTTCCTGACTCTAGGTCTGTCCACTGTACTATCTAGTTACCTTTGATGTCTCTTCAGTCTAGAAGAGGAAATAGCCAGTTTCCAGTTATTCTTTTCATGGTATTCATTTCAGATTCTCACTAACTATAAGCCTTAAATGTGCACAGGGCACAGCATAGCATAGTGAGTGGACCAAATGTAGATCTTAGAAGCAGGATGACTCAGGTTCAATCCCTATCTCTGACTCTTTTTAGCTGTATAACCATGGATGAATCATTTAACTTTTCTGAATCTCTTGTCTTTTCATTTGAAAAATAATGATACAAATCTCATACAGTTGTTATAAAACTCAAATGAGATAATATGTGTAAAACTTTTTATAAACCTTAAAGCTCATTATAAACCTTAAAGCACTAAATAAATTTTAGAAAGAGTGCTTTAAAAAAATAAGTTATTATTATTATGTTTTTATCTTTATTGAATGTAAGCGTCTTCCTAGTACCATAAAAAAAATGTGAAAATAGACCCATTGGCAGATATGCTTATCTATTTGCAAATGGTCAACTAATTTGGAAAATTACTTAAGGTAGTCAACACCATTAATTCTGTCTTGATTAAATCAGAATCAATACTTAGCCAAGTCAGAGTTAGTTTTTTCTATTAAAATTTTTTATTTATTTTCTTTCAAAATTATAGCTTCTAATTATAACCCTAAATCCTAAGGCTGGGTGGGATTTTAATGGATCAAATTCAAATTCCTTATTTTATAGAAGAGGAAACAGAGACATTAAATGGCTTGCCTAGAATCACAGAGTACGTAAGGTCCCATGAGAAGAGTATTCATGTGGCAGACTTGGGTCCAAATTCTGCTTCTGACGCTTGCTACCTATGTGACTTTGGGCAATCCAATTAGTTTTTCTCTGGACCTTAGTTTGCTCATTTGTTAAGACATAAGCTCATACAGGATGGCCTCTTAAAATCCCTTCCAGATCTGTCTATGATTATAAGCCTAAGACTTTTCCAAAGCAAATACTTTAAAAAAATCAATAAACTTAAATACAGCTGAGTCTTATATTCCCTCGATCACTGGTTCTCCATTAATGGAGCTACTTATAGTCATATGGGATTGGAAGAAAGGAGTCCACAATTTCTTTTGTTGTTAAAAAAAGAAAAAAATATATGTTCAGCTACATTCTGTTCCATAGGTTGGCTAGCCAAGGGCCAGAATACATATCTAAGGACACTATTTCCAGTGAAACTGGCTGCTGCGTAATGATTTTCTTTCAGTCATATACATGCACAAAACTGTGTGCTAAGGCTTAGAGGGGGTCCAGAACTGTAGTGGTGGAGGGTATGCCCATCCCAATGGCATCATGGATGCCTGAGGCATTAAAATATCAAATCCTTTGTTCATGTAAGTGAAATTAGCAACTCTAATGAAAAGTTTCTAGCTTCTGAAAAAGTAACTGGGTCTCTGGGCTGCTGTGTGCATTCAATATTTGTCCAGCTCTGACTGTGGTTCTGTAACATGTCTTTACTTCTGTTTATCTGCAGTTTGTGGCTCATCCCAACTGTCAGCAGCAGCTTTTGACTATCTGGTACGAGAACCTCTCAGGATTACGGGAACAGGCCATCGCTATCAAGTGTTTGGTGGTATTGGTCGTGGCCTTGGGACTGCCATTCCTGGCCATTGGCTACTGGATTGCTCCATGTAGCAGGGTACTGACTTTCCTACTTTAATGTCATGCGATGTTGGTTCAAGGTATCCCTTAGTGAGTTGGTCTGTGTGTATGAGAGAATTAAGCAGGTTCCCTTTAATTGTTATCCTCTCCATATTGTTCACTGTATTTTTTAGGAGTCTGCTTTATTTTTTAAGCATAGAAACATTTTTATTCCTTTTTTTGTTTCAATTTTTTTCTTCTTTTGTTTGCTTGTCTTCTCTTCCTTCTCTCTCTCTCTCTCTTTTTGTCTCTGTTTGTCTCTTTCTGTCTCTGTCTGTCTGTCTGTCTGTCTCTCTCCCCCCCCCCAAAAAACCCAATACAGATATGTATACTAATGTAAAGCAAATTTCTGCATTAGCCATTTTGAAAGGAAGGAAGGAAGGAAGGAAGGAAGGAAGGAAGGAAGGAAGGAAGGAAGGAAGGAAGGAAGGAAGGAAGGGAGGGAGAGAAAAATGTTTTAATCAATACTGAATCAATCAGTTCTCTATTTTAGGGTCTTTCATTTTGACTACTTTGGAATTTTGATGGATCATTGTATTGATCAGAATTACTAAGTCTCACAATTTTTGCAATCTTTACAATGTTGCTGTTACTTTATACTTTGTTTTCTTGGTTGTTTTCGCTTTACTTTGTATCAGTTCACATAAGATCCCAAACTTAACAATTTCTTACAGCACAATAATATTCCATCACTTTCACATACCTAACTTGTTCAGACATTCCCAAACTGATGGATATCCCCCATTCACTGTCAGATGACTGCAACATCTATAATTCCTCCTTATACTGAGAATAAATAAATAATAAGTCTATATTCCAATATACCATTTTTAATTAAAGAAAATTCATTAGTTTACAGAACAATAACTACATAAGAATAATAGTAAGGATGGTATTTTGTTCCCAGATCATTTCTACTCAAATTTCATTAAAAAAAAAAAAAAAAAGTGTCCCAAAAGTTTTACTGCAGTTTTTTAAAGGCTTATCAAAGTTTAATTAATAAATAATTTGATCTTTAGTAGGTTAAAATTGCTCCAAGAATTTCGGCATTCTGTATGAGAACAAAGTAATAAAATGCTGATAATAATAATATCAACCATGATAATGATAACAGCACTTTTTTTTTTCCTGGTGTTGTTGTGAGCCTAAAAGGAGATATTTGTAAAATGCTTTACCTATACATAAATTGCTACAGAAATGTTAGCTATTATTGTTAATAGAAGAGTAATAAATTGAGACTTAACAGGAAGAAATCAAAAGTAGCTGAGACCCGGATAAGGTACTTATGATCCCTACTATTCCAGAATTGTCAACAGATACCATCATTGAACCTACAGAGGATGACCTTCAGTTCCATTACTTTTATTTAATCATAGAAGACAGTCATTTTATTCTTCTGGGACTTGGGCAATAGAACATTAAATATAAAAGAGTAATAGAAGCATAGCTATTGGTTCAGTGCAAAGAAGTGTCACTTTTATAAATATTACTAAATGTTCTTAGCTTCAGGAAAAAATACAACTCCCCCTCTTTCTCTTTCTTCTCTCCACACTCTTTCAAGTCATTCTTTAAAGCTTAGGAAAAGGTTTGACAGTGAAGTGTTAGGCCAACTGTTCATGATGAGACCCCTTAAAATATACCCATTAATGCTGCTCTAACTTCAATTTAAGGGCAGGCTGGGAGAAGGACCAGGAGAAGAAAGAATGTCATAGATCAAGCATTTGGAAAATTTATCCAAGGTGGGAGATACTCAAATCTGGTCACACTGAAGGTCTCTGAGAAGCCTAGGGAGGCTATGCTGATCATACAGGCAAGTTCTGCAAGAGGGTAATAAATGATAACTGTCAGAGAGGGGTCAGGACCTGGCCTGATTTTTCTTACTTCTTTTTCAAAATCCAAAAACTCTGATTTCATTAAAATCAGTGGATATTTCAGGCCAAATAGGTCAATGGCATTCCCAGATGAAAGTGACTTCTTCCAACAGACATCCTTTCTTGATCCTTCATTTCCCTTTGGTAAAACACTAAGCCCCCTTTCTGCTCTCAGGAAAGCACTCCTCTGAAAGTATTCCTGTGCTCTTCTTTAATTTCATCTTGCTTTGCAATTGCCTCTGTAATTTATTTCAAAGATTGGGCTATTTTTAGGTTGCATGGCATTTCCATTTTTGACCAAAACCTCAAACATTTTAAGCTCTTTTTCATCTGGTTTAATTCATTGAAACTAAACAAAGATTTGTTAAGCCGGTCTGAGGATGCAAAGATGACCCAATGATAACATCTGTGTGAGAATTCTCCATCTCCTGGGAAAATAACATAGCTTCATAAAAGCACAATGCAAGATAGGGGGATGATAGAACAAACTTTAATGGAAGATCTTCAGGAAAATTTGTGGGAGAGAAGAGGAGCCTGGGTAGGTGCATGGAACAGGGAACTCCTGAACTGAGTCCAGGAGTATAAAGCTTTCAACAGGCAACATGGGGTAGTGAATAGAACTGTGAACTTGGAATTAGGAAGAATTTAAATCCAGCATTAGCAACTTAGTAGCTGTGTGACCTTGCAAGTTATTCCGTTTCCCTTGGCCTCAGTTTCCTTATCTGTAAAATGAGATCTGGTAGCTTGTAAAGACTCTGTCTAGTTCTAATTTTATGATCCTAGGTGGGGATGATGATCATGCTAATGGTGAGGATGATGATGATAATGATTACAGTGATGATGATGATAAAGAACATTTATGTGTAGCCTTAAAGTTTGCAAAACATTTTATATTAATCCTCACAACAAACTTGTAGGTAGGTGTTATTATGATCCTCATTTTACATTTGAGGAGACTGGCAAGTGGGGAAGGTGACATTTCCAGGGTCACACAGCTAGGGAGTGAGACTGGATTTGAACTCAGCTCTTTCTGACTCCAGGTCTAGGGCTCTCTCCCTTGCATCACCTCACTGCTTTTATAAGCTTCAATAGTTATTAAGGTCAGATGGAGAATAAAATTCTTTTCCTTCCTTTTTTTTCCATAAAGGATAAGGGTTTTTTGGGGGGCAGAGGGAAATCCCAGAAAGTAAAATATGGAATTTACTTTAAAAAAAAACACCAAGCGTTCCTACTTCTTGGGTGAAAAAATTCCTCAAGTAAGGGGAACATTACTGGTGACTTCCTCAGTATCTCATAATATCTTTTGGGAAAAAAAATCATAGCACATGGTACTTTTAGGTACATCATGACATGGTTTTGAAGGTGTGAAAGAAACTTTCATATAATTTTAAGCTTAAGTATCAAAATAGTTTTACGAAAGAGCATAATATGTATAGTACATGGTTTTTAGTCAAGAAGACCAAGGGATGTTCTGGTAAAGGTTTAACAACTAGCTCCCCGGAGGAAAAAACCATGCCTGTAATTCAACTTTAAATTTGATATGCTTTATGAACATTTTTAGGGGGTTCAGTTCACCCTGGATAGATCTCAGTTCAAATCCATCTCAGGTACTTAATTTAGCTGTGTCATCCTGGCAAGTCATTTAGTGTTTCTGTGCCTTAGTTTCCTCATCTGTAAAATGAGGGATTGGATCTTGCTGGCTACTAAGACCTCTTGAAAGTCTAACCAATGACCCTGTTTCCATTTCCTGAGATTTGACTCTCCATTAGAATAAACTGGACTGTTCTTTGAATCATCTCATCATACTTTTTCCTTTTTTATTGAGATAATTCACTAAACACCTATAGTACCTACAATACTGTACCACAGATGCAAACATTTTAAAAAATCCTTCCCTTAAAGAACTTGGGGAAAAGAGAAGGGAAGGAATGTAACAGGAACACAAATAGGCAAATATAAATTAATTTCAAGGAGAGAGTCTGATAATAGAAGTGGGAGCAAAGGGGAAGATCAGGAAAGGACTAGGTAAAAAGGTGGTTTTTTTTTGTTTTGTTTTTTTTTAAATCCTGATTCTTAGATAGCTTTATTTTCTTAGTGTTTCACTTCTCATAGAAGCTTTTTGAGAATGGTTCATGTACATACTGAGTGAGAATGTCCTGGCAGAGTGCTAGGGTCAGGCACATAGAAGTAATTAATAAATGCATATTAGTTGTATGATCCTAAACAAGTTCCTTCACTTCCTGACTCAGTTTCCTTATCTGTAAAAGGAACCATAATAGCATCTATACCACAGGGTTATTGTGGACAAATGAAGTAATAATTGCAAGGCATTTTGCAAATTCAAAAGTACAATGTAAATATTAGCTAGTGTGACTAATTATAATATCTTGTTAGAGGAGAACAGACCAGCTTCTGCCATAATTGTCTGATATTTTCTTAACCATTGAGCCAGTGGTTGAATTTTATGCATATATATTCATTATAATTTGATTTGGAAATTTTAGTAGCCATAACTGAATCTTAGTTTCCTAAGTCTTAAAAAGTCTGAACTAAATGTGGTAGAACTGAATTAGAAATTATTTTTAGTCTGCTGGGGGGAGTTCTTCAATCCTTTTGTAATGTAGACATTATGAGAGTCAGTTGACAAGCACTGATTAAGCACTTATTGTGTGTGTGTTGGGGGTTGGGAGAACAGTGCACTAAAAACTAGGATAACTGACATTGGTAACCAACCCGGAAAAGATCATATCCTAAGAATGGGGGTACGGCAGTACTTCTTCTCCTAGATTTTTAAGAAATTGGTTATTCCATACTGTTTCCTGAAATACATTTGCAGGTATTTCATAGAATCAGAGTTTTGAACCAGTCCCTAACACATCCATGAACATAGGCAAGTAACTGAACTCCCTGAGCCTAGGTCTTCTTATCTATAAAATGGGCATAAGGCAACTTGTAGATATTTAGCTGTTTGACCCTAGGCAAGTCATTTTATTCTTAGCCTCATTTACTCATCTATAAAATAGGTTTAATAATAGCATAATATCTTATGGATTGTAGTGTAACTCAAAGGAGCTAAACTCTTTGAAAAATTTTAAATGCTATAAAAGGATAGCTATGACTATTAGGATCTTGTAGACTCAGGAAGGAAGGGTCCTGATACTCTAGTCTCATTTTATAGGGAGGAACAGATTCAGAAAGTGAAAAGAACTTGCCCAATGTTACACCAATAGTTAGTAATTGAGATTCGATTCGATTTTCCATCCTCTGACTTCAGGTCATCATCTTCCTTCCTGTTGTTGTCTGGTTATTATTTTGTCATTGTTATCATCATTGTTGTTAACATCATCCTTTCATGTCCTTTCATACAGATGGACTCAAGGTTTAAAAAAGGGCAATGACTTTTTAAAGGCCAAATAGGGCCATTGTAAGATTGTGACCTGATACAACAGCTGCTTGAGTCCTACGGTCAGGTCTCCCTTGGCTGTTAGAGGTCATTGGGGGTACTGCAGTACAAAGGGTGGTGGGCTTGGAGAGAGGAAAACCTGAGTTTAAATCCTGCCTCACACACTTATTAACTGTGTAATCATGGCCAACTCCCTTAAGCTCTTTCTGCCTCAGTTTCCCTAACTATAAAAGAGGAATAATAATAGTAGCAACCTTCCAAAGTTGTAGTGAGAATCAAATGAGATAATATTCATAAGCCCAGTAAGCATCTGAGGGAGAATTTGAAGGCCGGTCTTTGGAACTTCCAGTCCAGCACTCTATCTACTATGTCACACTGTGTATCTATCATTTATTTACCTCTATTTAGTGCAACAAGCCTTTAAAAACCCCTACTTTTTTTTTACAGGAGATTGAATTAGGACTGTGAATATAAAGAAAAGCAACCATAAATTTCCCAACTTCTTCTTGCACTATGAAGTGTCTCCTGTAAGTAGCCAAGTTTTCTCAAGTGAATTTTTTTTTTAATTTCTGTCTTGCATATGGTAGCTTGGAAAAATCCTCCGAAGCCCATTCATGAAATTTGTGGCCCATGCTGCTTCCTTCATTATTTTCCTGTGCCTGCTGGTATTTAATGCCTCGGACAGATTTGAGGGCATTACAACGCTCCCAAACATCACGGTTATCGACTACCCAAAGCAAATCTTCAGGGTGAAAACAACCCAGTTCACCTGGACTGAGATGTTAATCATGGTCTGGGTTCTCGGTAAGTGAATGATTTTCCATTCATTCAAGTTTTTCTGACTTAGGAAGTTATGTGGGAAGGACAAAGTATCTATTTTATTTGCTGTGGATTTCTACTGAAAATCATTGTTCCCCACCTTTATAGATTGGTTCAAACTACATAAAAGCAATGATGCTGGTGATTCTTGGAGAGGGGAAAAGATCATTGGATCATAGATTTAGAAGCCATTGGAGCTGATATCCTTATTTTGCAGATAGGGAAATCAAGGCAACAAGAGGTTAAGATTTACACAGCTAATAAGCATCTGTGGAGGAACCACTTTATTTTCCCCTCAGCTATCAGGGTGATTTTACTAATGTGATAGATCTAACCAATTGAACATCTACTGTCTCCCTATAACCTCCAGGATTGAATGTACAATTCTTTGTTTAGCATTTAATATCTTTCATAACCTGACTTCTTCCTATTTTTCCTCCCTTTCATACATACCATGTTTTCAGCTGCAGTGGTCTAGTTGTAATTCCTCAAACTCCATCTCCCTGCCTACCACTTATAATGTGCCCTCTTTCAATGTGACAAGCTTTTAAAAACTCCTACTATGTTCAGAGGCCTGAGCTAAGACTATGAAAACAAAGATAAGCAAGCATACAATTCCTAGCTCCATGTCTTTGCTGCACTGACTGTACCCTCTGTTTGGAATGTTCTGCCTCTTCACTTGCATCAATTAGTTACCCAAGCTCCCTTAAAGATGGAGCAAAGGCCCCTTCCTCAGGAAGCCATTCTCATTCTGCATAGACTTTCTATGTGTCTATAACCTGCACAGACTTTCTAGTTATCTAGTTATGGATGTCTCCTTCATTAGAAAGTAAGCTCCTTGAGGGCAGGAACATACCTGTTTGTAACCCAATGCTTAGCAAAGTGCCCAGCTTATGGTAAATGCTTAATAAATGCTTGCAGAGTAATGATTCCCAAGCTGGTCATTTCCACCCCCCCCCCTTTATATGTTAAGGAGTGTCTCTCCATCCAAAGGGAAAATGAGTCCAAAATCATCTATTTGTTTCTGAAGCCTGAAGCCTGTTTTGTAAAGGACTGACTGGATAGACTGAATAATTATAGTTGTTAGTTTTAAGGTTCAAGTAGATCTTGATCTCATGGGACTGTGAGCTCTTCATCTGGTCTGCTTTGTAGACATATTGTTAACTAAGAAGGTTTCCTATATGTGTATATATATATTGCTGAGGCAGTTGGGGTTAAGTGACTTGCCCAGAGTCACACAGCCAGGAAGTGTTAAGTGTCTGAGGCCACATTTGAACTCAGGTCCTCCTGAATTCAGGGCTGGTGCTCTATCCACTGCGCCACCTAGCTGTTCTCAAACTTATGTAATTTTAGATGAAAAGGTAGCATGGCAGTAATGGGAGACTGCCCAGTTATTGGTGAAGCAAGGCAGTGAGCATGGGAGCATTGATATTGGGTAGGGTATATTCTGAGTTGTTTAAAAGGAATGAAGAATGAGGGACTCTAAGTCACACAGCAAACAGGTGGCTTGTGGGGGGGGGGCAATGCCTGGTCTCTGGCTCACTTGATCTGTAGCATATGGACATCCCAGATATCAGTCAAACTAATTTTCATGGTGTAAGATGAATTATATTATATTTTTTCTTTTTAGCAAATAGAAATTGAAATAAGATAGTGGATCATTAGAAGTCAATAAATTTACATCTCTCACTTTCTCCTCCCCATCTCCTACCCTCAGCCTTTGTTCTCCCCATCACCTACTCTTGGCACTTTCCCTATTTGTATAGCAGTCAGTTCCACTGTCAGCTTCATCCTAAATCAACTGTTAAACAGTTTTTATTTTGTTCCATTCAATTAAAAAAAATAAAATCCCGTAATTTTTAGCCTACTGTTGGATTGAACCTGAATATCAATATAAGATTTGATCTTTGTTCCAAGGTTTAGCAGCCAAATGGCATTCTCCTCTTACAATTTATTAGGTGCATCTTAAACAGCATACAGCATAGGATTTGAATAGAGACCATCTAGTCTGTTGTTGTTCAATCATTTCGGTTATATCTGACTCTCTGTGACCCCATTTGAGGTTTTCTTGCCAGAAATCCTGGCATAGTTTGCCATTTCTTTCTCTATATCATTTTATCAATAGGAAACTGAGGCAACCAGGATATGATTTATTTACCCAGAGTCTCCCAGTTAGTAAGTGTCTGAGATCGGATTTGAACTCAGGAAAATGGGTCTGTCTGACTCCAGGCCAGGAGTTTTATCTACTGTGCCACCCAATTGTCTCTATCTAGTCTAACTTCCTCACTTTTTACAGGAAGAAACAGATCCAGAAACTACTTGTCTAAGGTCACATTGATAATAAGGGATAGTTAAGATTATCTGATTTTAAACCTAGGGGGCTCTTTTCTCTCTGTCCCTTGATTTTGCTCAGTCAAACTTTGTACCTTTCCTTTTGGGTTATCCGGATCTCAAAACATTTTAGCACAAAGCTAAATCTAGAAGTTCCCAGACTTTTTCAGTTCATGGTGCCCTTAGTATCTAAGTAAATTCTTCACAGCACTATTAGCCCCCTCCCCCCAAAAAAAAACCCCTAAAAACTAACAGTTCTGTTTATTAAGTAGTTAAGTCAGAAATATAAAATATCCCATAGTGCCTTGGTGTACACTCTGGGAAACTGAGGCCATAGATATTAAAGATAGCCAGGAAGAGCTGAATTCAAGTTTTCTTCTAATATATATGGACTGTTTTACACTGGACAAATTCGTGTAAATTCTTAGTGCTTTAGGCATTTCTCTGAGGCTCTAAGTTGGAGAGAAAAGTGCTTCCCTGGATTAGTAGAGGAAGCTTTTTCTTTAGAGGAATTCTCAGCTTCAATGAAATTACGATGTAAGAGGAATTATACTATATCTTTTCTTCTTAGCAAATAGAAATTAAAATGAGATGATGGATCTTTAGATGTCAAGAAACTTTTACATCTCTCACTTTCTCCTCTCCACCCCTTACCCTCAGGCTTGTTCTCCCAGTTTGCAGTTGCTATTCCTCATGGCTCTTTATAAGTATTCCATCTGATGAATGGAAATTCTCCTTTATCTCAGAATTTTGGCTTGAGGTTCGGAACACAAATATGCATAGAAAGCCAGTTTGGCCTTTTACTTGGTTCAGACTGCTGCTTATTTCTAGGCTTGCCAAGCTGGAGGAAGTTAGAAGTGGAGATCCATGGCTAGATATTGGAAAAAGATCTGGGAATTGTAGGGGTACATTCACAGAACAAGCATCCTCACACTAGAAATGCCCTTCAAAGTTAAAAGTTATGGTTGGTTAAAAGTATGGCCAAGGCAGCAAGGCCGTGGAGTGAATTATGAAGATGACAGAGATTAGCCTTAATAGTAGATCAGGCTCCCATTTAAAGGGGACGTGGCAGAACTTTTTTGACCTCAATTATAAGCATTTTAAAAGCCCTTCATTACCACAGGGGAAACCCAAGGGGTTCCTGAAGACTAAAAAATACAACCAATGGATCTAGAATTAGAAATGAGAGAACATCCAGTTCAATTCCCTCATTTTACAGATGAAGAAACTGAGGCACCAAGCAGTGAAGTAACTTCTCCAAGCTCACCCAGATGGTAAGTGGTAGAATTGGGATTTTAACATGCACTTTCTGATTCCATATTTGATGTCTTTTAGACTATTTAGTTCTTCTTTCCTCCATGTGGACAGTAGGATGACTTATATCTGGCTTAGCCAACTGTATATGGGTTAATTGAAGGCAGAGTTGTGGTCTAAAGAGACCCAGATCAATCAGTAAACATTTGGCAACATTCTACAGAGCATAGGAACATGCATGTTGATGGAGTAGAAACATGGCATTCAATACTTTCATTAAACTCAATGCCCTCTAGTTCAGCAAACATTTACTAGGTGCCTGCTGTGGGTCAGACACTATATAAGATACAAAACAGAAATGTAGAAATGTCTACCCTCAAGGGGCTTCCTCTTTCTTGGATGGTTACTTAGGCAAAGAAAACACGTACTGAAATACACACAAAATAATTCAAAGAGGGAAGCCATATTTTTAAAAAACAACAGTAAATTGATAAAGGTTTCAGATAGGAAGTAGTAGCAGAACTGAGCCTTGACAAGGAAACAGAGAGAGAAAGAGAGAGAGAGAGAGAGAGAGAGAGAGAGAGAGAGAGAGAGAGAGAGAGAGAGAGAGAGAGAGAGAGAGAGAGAGAGAGAGATTGAGAGAGATTGAGAAGGGGGTAGAGATAAAGGAAAGAGAAAGAAAAGAGAGACAGAAATAGTACAGGAAGAGGGGACAATTTGTGGAAGGGCTTGGAGATCAGATGAAATATCAATTTCAGAGAACAACCAGAAATAAGGAAAAGGAAAGTGGAAAGGACAGTGATATAAGATTAGAAAGGTGACATGGATGCAAATGATGAAGGCCCTTAAATGTCACATTAAAACTTGATGTGTTATCTGAGAGAATATAGGGACTCACTGAGGTTTTTGAGCAGGGAAGTGACTCTGCTTTAGAAACATCACATTGGTAGGGTGTGTGTGTGTGTGTGTGTGTGTGTGTGTGTGTGTGTGTGTGTGTGAAGGATGAATTGGGCAGGGGGGAAGCTGGAGGTAGGAGGATCATTTAGTAAGGTATTACATTAAATAGACTGGATGAAAAGTTATAATGGCCTAGACAAGGGTGTAGCTGTGTGAGTAGAGAGAAGGGCACAGATATAACCTTTTGGGAAGGTCCAATCAACTGACTGGACATAAAGAACTAGGGAAAAGACTTGATGACTCCAAGGTTATAAATCCTGGATGACTAGAAAAACATGTTTTTTTTTTTTCTCAAACCAAATAGGAGTTTGAAAGAGAAGTAGGTTTAATGAGTGGCCCATTTTGAAACTTTTATTTGATGAACTATCTAGATGGAGATGCCCACCAGACATATGGCAACGCAGGGCAGGAGTCCTGGAGAGAAGCTCTTCAATCAATATAGATCTGGCAATCATTTCTGTGCTAACCTTAGGGAGAGCAGTTTCAGCTGGGTAGTAGGGTTGAAAGCCAGATTTTAAAAGATTGGGATATAAGGAGTTGAGATGAAGAGAATATAGAATACTTCTCTTGGATGGTTACAGTGAAAGGGAGAAGCAATAGACAATAGCTTGAATGGATGACAGGCAGTTTAAGTGAAAGGTTTTGTTGTTTTAAGTTTTATTGTATGCATATATGCTCAAAGATATGAACAATTTGCTGGCTTTGCTCCAATTACTTCTCATAAATTCACAATATTACAGTGGCGTATTTGAGTGCTAGCTTCCCACAACCCCTCTGTAACTGACTTTAAATAAAAGGTGATACCAGGTTTTGTAACACCAGCTTTTCTGCCTATCCCACAGAGTATACTGTTAACTGTGCCTTTAAGAAACATGTTAAACTCAGAAAGTTACAGATTTAGTCTATTTTGGAAGACTCTCTGAGGAGACTAAGAGTTTAAATTTTATTCTGGAAAGTTACTTATGACACTGTCCAAGGTTTAGAGAGGAAGAACTAAGAGAATTTTCCTAAGAGACTAAATTTGACTGGGGTAGAAAACATATAATCCTGAGAAACATTGGCTGATATCTTGAGAGGCTAGTGAGACTATGTTTCCTAGAAGAGGTAGGCTGGAGCAGTGTTAGAAGTGACTTTGGCTGGAATCGTTCTTTTAGGTGATACAATACAATAAATAATTATTTTTGTCTTTGTTTCATTTTCTGTTATATTGTTAAGAAATCATATAACCAGAAACTTTGTCATTTATTTAAGCTTTAAGATTAGGGGATTGGGTATATATAGGGTGGCCAAAAAGTCTTAGTGTGTAAGTTTATGGAAAAAGAGATTTTTCCAGTTTATTTAATGTGATATTTTTAAGCCATGGAAGGAGCTCAAAGCTAAGTGATTAATTAGTGAGAGAAATGAAATAAGGTAGAGCCAAGTAGAAGGGGATGGAGATGTGTGATTTGGGTATGATTATGGCTACAATTGACACCCGTGTAGGTTACAACATCAGGATCATTCTTAAACATTCTTCGCCATCCTTTATCATCTTTGCCCATTTATTAGGTGTGGAATAAAACCCTAATGATGTTTTAATTGCATTCTTCTTGCTATTAGTGATTTGGAACATGTTTCCACATGGTTGTTGATCATATATATTTCTTCAAAAATTAGATTCTTTGACATAAGTAAAAGGTGTATTTGTAGAATTTTTTGTTTGTTTTTAGAATGAGAGAAAGCTAAGGATACTTGTAGGTAACAGGGAAGAGGCATGTAGGTTGAGACTGAAAATGAAAGAGAGACAGGAAATTATCAAAAAAAAAAGAACCAGCTCCTGGAGGAAATGGGAGGGGGTAACATCACTGGAAATGATGGGTTGTCCTTGGCAAGGAGAAAAGCCATCTGACCCTCAGAAACTGGAACAAATGAGGAATGGATTATTGTAAACTTTCAGACAGTCCTACATAGCTTCTAATCATGAGGAATGAGGTGGCTCTATTAGGCCAAGCCATAGAGACCTGAAAATAGCAACCAGTACCCGCAGCTGCAAGCCAAAATAGGCCATACCCATTCCTATTGTGACTCATTGGTCTGCTTATCCATCCTACAGGGATAATAAGTGCCATTATATGTCATCTTCAGAAATTGAAGATAATATATTGAAGCCGCATAGACTAATGGAAACAGGGTTAGTCTTTAAGTAAGGAGACTCACATGTTAACTCCAGTAGTGAAAATCTTTGTGACAATAGGAAATACATGTCACCTCCCAGAGCCTCAGTTTATTCATCTGTAAAATGAGGTTAATGCACTAATTTTGTAACAGAGTTGTGGAGAAGTGCTTTATAAATCTTAAAACACTTAAATCTTAAAATCTTAATGTGTGTCACGTTTAAAAAGTTTGAAGGACATGATTTTAAATCTTAATTTTATTTTAATTTTAAATCTTAATTTATGATTTTAAATTTTAAATTACTTTTTAATCATTAATAAAGCTAGCATGCTTATTAATAAAAAGAGGTTAGTGGCACTCTTGAATGCCAATGACCCCTCATGGTGGTGGGTTCACAATTTTTATGCCTTTGGAAGAACAAATGTTCCTGAAAGTGGCAATCAACTCTGATTGGTAAACAATGAGAGAATGAATAATATAATTAGAGATGGGCTGTTACTATTAGGATCACCCAAATCTTGGACAGAGAGACTTATCAATTTCCATATCACCTGTCTGACAAAGGAGAACCCATATTTTCCAAGACCTGTCTAAGTAAACACAATGAGCAGCAATCTTCACTTTAGCCTGAATTCAGAATTTCTTTTACTGTCTGATTAGATCTTCGTCATGGTAAATCTTTGCCCAAAATTGCCTACATTGGCTGAATTCTGAATGAAGTAGAAAAGGAGAAAAACCTTGGTCCTGATTCAATAATTAGTTATCAATAACAGAGAGAAATAATTTCATGTGAGTTATTAATGTGTACAGGTGAGATGATGAATATCTTTTCTCTCAATCTATTACTAAATCTGAAATTAGGGGAATAAGACTTGGGGGGCTGAGTATTTTTATGAAGAAGAATGTTTGCCATCAGTGAGTTGATTCAGGCCAATTCCAATAGACTTGTAGTGGAGAGAGCCATCTGCACCCAGATGGGGACTATGGGGACTGAATGTAGATCACAACATAGTATTTTCACCTTTTTGGTTGGGGATTGCTTGCTTTTAAAAATTTCTCATTTTTTCCCTTTTTGTTCTGAAGTATGTATAAAAGAACTGCACCTATTTAACATATATTGATTACTTGCTGCTAGGGAAGGAGGATGGGGAAAAGGGAGGGAGAAAAACTTGGAAACAAGGTTTTGCAAGGGTGAATAATAAAAACTATTTTTACAAATATTTTGAAAATAAAAAAGCTATTATTTTTTTAAAAAAAGAGAGAATGTTTGCCATCCTTAGTCATCAGATAGTCAGTCAGTAAACAATTATTCAATATCTACTATACATCAGGCACTGTGATAAGGTCTGGAGATACAAAAAAACCCCAAACCCACAAAAAAGGAATCTCTGTCCTTAGGGATCTTACAGTCTAATGGGGGAGACAACAAACAAACACATATGTATGAAGAAGTTATGCAAAGGATAAATAGGAAATAATTGACATAGGGAAGGCACTAGAATTAAGAGAGGTTGGAAAGCCTTCTTATAGAAGATGGGATTTTAGTTGGGACACAGAGGAAGCCAGAGAAATTAGAAAGCAGAGGTGAGCAAGGAGAGCATATCAAGAATGGAGGACAGCCAAAGTACCCAGAGTGAGAGATAGAATGTCTTTAATGTGGAACAGCCAAGAAGCCGATGTCATTGGATTGAGTCCATGTTGGGGAGTTAATGAATGTGATGAGGTGAGATCTTTCAAGACAATTGTGAAAATCGAGTAAGGCTTCATCTACTTCAGTGTATGAGTAGGCCTGAAGGACTTTGAGGATTGAGTCAAGGGCATACTTAAGTCCCCTTCCTGCTATCCTCCCATGACATCATTTCCTCCCTATTTCAGTCAAATATGGGCAACTTTGTACTTATTGGTCAAGTTGAATTTCGTGGGTAGATCTCGAGTTTAGAATGTAAGACTCTCAGCCAATGAGGATGAGGGTCAGTGGTAAGAGGGGGTATTTGCGTTAGGGATTAAAGGTGCTAAGCCTTCGCACAGGAGGTGCTTCCTCCCTTTGATTGTCTGCTCAAAGGGGTGGGACGCCCTTCTCTCGAAAATGTACAATAAACTTTGCCTTGCTCTAGAGATCTCTCCAGCTTTTTTTATTAAATGGTGACCCCTCACCATTTCTGTACCACACAAGTGTAAAAAGACTAGTGAGGGGTTATGAAGAGCTTTGGATGCCAAAAGAGGATTTTGTATTTGATCCTGGGAGCTACTGGTGTTTATTGAGTAGGTAGGGGTGGAAGTGATGTGATCAAACCTGCACTTTAAGAAAATCACTTTCGGGGGCAGCTAGGTGGCACAGTGGATAGAGCACCAGCCCTGAATTCAGGAGGACGCGAGTTCAAACTTAACACTTCCTAGCTGTGTGACCCTGGGCAGGTCACCTAACCCCAGCCTCAGGGGGAAAAAAAGAATAAAGAAAATCACTTTGGTGGCTGAATGGAGAATTAATTGAGGAAGGCAGCCCTATCAGCCCTTATTGCACTACCCTAGGCGATTAGTGTTGTAACGTGGTTGTGACAGGGTTAGAAAAGAGAAGGAGGCATAGATGCAAAAAACCAGTTTGAATGTGGGGATAAAGAATCAAGGATGATACCTAGGCTGAGAACCTGAAGGATTGACAGTATGGAATTGCCCTCAAATATAATCAGGAAGGTGGGAGCAGGGGGAGCAGCTTGGTGGTACATTAGATAGAGCACTAGGCCTGAAGTCAAGAAGACTCATTTTCATGAGTTCAAATTTAGCCTCAGATAGTTCCTAGTTGTGTGACCCTGAGCAAGTCATTTAATTCTATTTGCCTCAGTTTCTTCATCTGTTAAATGAATTGGAAAGGAAATGGCAAACTACTTCAGTGTCTTCTCCAAGAAAACTCCAAATGGGATCACAAAGAATTGGATTGAAGATTGAAGAGTTAAGACTGTACAACAAGTTTAATTTATTGGCTCTCTACCCTTCTTCTTCTTCTTCTTCTTCTTTTTTTTTATAAGTAATATGGCATGATAAATAAAACAGTAGATAGGAGAGAAAGAGTTGAGTTCAAATCCTGCTTAAGGTAAGAAGTGAGAAAAATATTCAGATTCTGCCTCTAACTAGAAGTCAGGTAGAATTAACTTCAGATACTATCTCTATGTGTGTATGCAAGCTCATTAAATAACTTCAACTCTCTGAGTCTCATAGTTCTTTCATTTGTAAAAAGAAGACAATAATGTTTCAGATTTGGGTGGGGTCTGGACTCTACTCAAGGGCATTGGGAGTTCCTATGCCAAAAACTCTTCCCATAGATGAACATTTGCAATTTACTGTCTTGGAGAGATGCCAGGGGACATTAAGGGGTCAAATGACTTGCTCAGGGTGTTGCTGCTAATAAGTATCTGAGATCAAGTTTGAACTTAGGTCCTCTAGACTCCAGGACTGGTGCTCTATCCACTGAGCCACCTAGTAACCCCAGTGGTTGATTTTCTTTCAGTTTCTATTCCTTTCATTTATCTTACTCTGGTGTTTTAATATGACTAGCTATTTGAATTTCAGTTCCTTAAAGATAAAGACTTGGCTTCTTGGACCTCGGAGTAACGGAGCCAAATTTTCAAGATAAGCTTTCCATCTGTAGGAATAGCCAAAGGCGATGGGGACAAAGATGGCTTGATGGGAACCCTGTTTTCTCTCTTCTCTGATCAATCCAACAGGGATGATGTGGTCGGAATGTAAGGAGCTCTGGCTCGAGGGGCCGAGGGAATACATTTTACAGCTGTGGAATGTGCTTGATTTTGGGATGCTTTCCATCTTCATCGCAGCCTTCACAGCCCGATTTCTAGCCTTTCTTCAGGCCACCAAAGCACAGCAGTATGTGGATAGTTATATTGAAGAAAGTGACCTCAGTGAAGTCACTCTGCCTCCAGAGATACAGTATTTCACTTATGGTAAGTTGCTCATTGAACAGAACCCCTAGAAGTTTTAAAATAAGAGAGAAAGCAAGTAAATACACTTCCTTGAAACCAGGAAGATGTGAGCATGTCCTGCCTCCCATACAACCTGGCAAATCCCTTAATCTTTCAGTGCTCCCAGGTAACTTGAAGATTGTAACTTACAAAGGAGTTGCTGACTAGAATCAGTGAAGGACGGACTATTCCATAAGGGAGTTTTTTAGAGTATTAAAATCACACATCCAGACCACTTTTTACAAATAAACAAAAAAATAAAACATCAAGAAAATGTATAGAATCATGGGTCTAAAGTTGGAAAGGACTCCTTCTATCTCATCTCAAGGGATTCCCTTGGGGTTCTCATTTTATCAGTGGGGAAACTGAGGCCCATGGAGATTTAGTGACTTGTCTAAAATTACCGTGAAAGCACCAGAATCAGGATTTGACCTCCTACCATTGTCTCCAGAGTCAGAAGACTGTGCCCTGTAGCTCTGCGCCTCCCTATTTTTTACCTTGAATGTGGATAGACTGTGTGCATGTTGTCAAGAAAAATCAAACTGACACTATCTCTCAGCAAAATAATGAATTGCCTTCTGTCATCAGAGTCCCAGAGTATGGCTGAAGCTCAGTTCCATTCTGAAGGACTCTGTTAAGATATTGTATGATGATACTTAGCTACCAAAAAAAAGTAGACCATTAATTCCCCTCCAAACCCTTCTCCTACTTACTAGTGAGTCTTCACTACATGCTTGGCTCATGTCCCTTCTCTTAGAACTGGGAACTAGCCTTGCATAATCACCAATAAATCTGTGGGTTCCCCCATCCCACCCTCCCCCTGACTCTCCCTCTAGATCTTTTGCTCCCTTCCTTCTCCTCACCTCTTCTTATGGTCAATCCCCCTTCTCTCTTCCCTCTGCCCAGGATGTCCAAATTGGGTTTCTTCAATTGTTTCATGTAATTTCATATTTAGTGATTTGGCCTCATACTGCCTCTTCTTATCCCCTAGCTTTAGAGCTGGAAAATCCCTGAGATCCCATCTAATTCATATATTATCTTATTTAGTACTTCAATGACCTCCAGGCACTTGGAGGTGACTCTCACAAAGAGTCTGACACAACTGAAAAACAACAAAAATGGGGATGATAGCACTTACCTCTGAAGTTGTTGTGATGATCAGTCATGATTGCATATGTCACGTGCATGGGATATATCAATTTGAACTATTAATTAAACAATAATTTAGCTTGACTTCTGAGGGAAGAATGAAAAGTAATTCTTGGAGGTTTCTGAAAATTTGACTTCAGTTTGCTGTTAGGAAAAGTCTCCTATCTGAGGTCTGGATTTTCTTTCACAACATGGCTAATATGGAAATATATTTTGCATGACTGTACATGTAGAACCTATTTCAAATTGCCTGCCTTCTCAGGAAAGGGGAAAGCAGAAGGAAAAAGGGACAGAATTTGGATCTCAGATTTTTAAAAGTGAGTGTTAAAAATTGTTTTTACATGTAATTGGAAAAAATAAATTAAAAAAAAAAAAGGAACTGAGAATTTAAAAAAGAAAAAGAAAAGAAAAGCTCCTTTCCATTTTGTTCCAGATCTATGATGGGCAGTACACCATTAATTAAATCAAGGTGACATATTAACTTAGTGATCATGGGCAAGTCACTTAGCTTCTCAGTTCCTGGAGAAGTTATCTAAAAATATAAGTTATAGATGAATTGCTTCAGGTGGTATAGTAAATAGAAAATTGAACCTGGGAGTCAGAAAGAGCTTCAAATCCTGTCTCAGACATGTACTGGATTTGTAAACAAGAGCAAATCACTTAATCTCTTCCTGTGTCAGTTTCCTTATCTGTAAAATGGAGATAACAATAACCTATCTCTCAGTGTTGTGAGGATAAAATGAAATAATATTTGACACCTTTGCAAACCTTCAAGCACTATATAAATGCCAGTTATCAGATTCCCTAGTAGGAATTATTCACAGGTCTTTAACGATCCACTCCTCAGAAGTAGAGTGGCCTGCCATTTCCCCACACACAGGAGGGGATTTCCCCGGCAAAGTCTGAGTGACTGCATGTTGTGTCCATTGTAATAGAAACTCTGGGTCAGATATGTGTTGAACTAGTTGATTTCTCAGGTCCTAGCCAACTCTGAGATTTTGTGATTCTGTGAGTGAGCTTTTATGAACTTAGCTAAGCCAGCCCCTGAGTACAGACCATTCATCACCTGCCTGCACTTTGCCACAGTGTCAGAAAAATATGGATAGGCTAAGTCAGTTTTGAAACCATATATGTTTATCAACTTGCATTCCATAGAGTTCTCATCCACTGCTCACTCAAGCTGCTCTATGATTCCTCCTAATATAGCCATGAGAATTAGTTAGCTTCATCAGAACAGTCTTGTGTTATAGTGGTTTGGTTGGTAAATTTTCTACAAATCTAGAATTATTTTTTTATATCGTATCCTTCCCCCCCTCTCTTCTAATTCTTTACGTTTTTTGTTCTTTATGAACTCTTTAGAATATTACCTTTTTTTTTTTTTTTGGATCAAGATGTCCAGAATGGTTAGGCCAATTTAGAGTTTCACCAACATTGTAGCAGTATGCTTGTTTTTCTGCAGCCCCTCCAACACCAACTATTTCTATCTTTTATTCTCTTTGCCAGCTTGCTAGGTGAAACCTCCGGGGGGGGGGGGGGGGCGGAAACAACCTTAGGAAACCTTAGAGTTGTTTTCATTTAAATTTCTCTTTGTTTATAATTCTTCAGCTACTACTCATGTTTCTAAGATAAGAGTTTTTAGTATTGTTGTTCACAAGCCCCTACTGCTATGCTTCCTATTAACAATCAGCCTAAAGATTTACTAAAACTTTAGCAAAAGCATCCACTAAAGTGGTATAATGAGAACAGTGGTATGAAACATTCCCTTATGTCCCCCACCCATGGGGTATACTCCCCAACAACTACACCCAGAGCCATGGGAAGAAACGTGGAAGCAGAGTGATATTGAGGCACATATTTATATATCTATGTGACAAAAGAGTAATTCATAACTCCTTGTGTTTTATGGCCTGAAAATTCTTTCTGGAGTTCATAATTGACATTCTTCTCTGGTATAAGGGGTTTTGTTCCTTGAAATTGCCTCTCTCCTCCAGTGATTACATTTCTACATCAATTTGTCTTTAGTGTCCATTCTGCTCCTGGCTGGATGTGGTACTTCCTAGGGCCTACTTTCTCTGATTCTAGCTAGTTATTCTCTTTGTAAGTAGTCCAAGTTCTCCGATGACATGGACTCTGAAAATACTCATGAGAATGGGTTAGAAAAAAAAGAGAGGAAGTCCTTCTTCCCCCAAATTTCAGTTCCCTTTCAAGGACTTGGATGGAAGCAGAATCCTCAAATCTTGAACTGGAAGTTCTCCCCCACTGGATTAATTTACTACTTGACTAGTAGAGTTGGGATTTGATGAGCATATGTGCATGCATATCTCTGTGTGTAACCCAGGGGGAATAAATTAGTCCAAGATAAAATGTTTTCTTTGTGGCTAATCTACTTTTATCCAGTGACTAAAACCCTATGAAGTTCCTCAAACCCTATGAAGTTCCTCAAATTAGTCAAGGACCAATCACCTTAGGATAGGGTTTTAGGAATGTTACTTAATGTGGAGTTTAAATTGTTTATTGATTGATTGGAATTTCTGTGATTATGTTGAGATGGGAGGCAATCTTCCATCCCTTCACAGAAACACAGAGAAAGATACAAAGGAAGGAAAACAGGTGCTTCCAGGCATGGAGGCAGAGAGAGCTGAGATATATGCACATTAGACTAGTTGCTTTGACTATGGATAACACAATGCAGTATTGTGGCTAGTGCTTGGAGTCAGGAAGGCAGATTCAAATTCTTTCCCAGTAATCCACCAATGAGTAAATCATTTAATATATCTGAGCCTCAGAGATCTGTAAAATGAAGATAATAATGGTACCTCCCTTAGGATGATTTTGAGGATCAAATGAGATCATGGAGAAAAGGGGCTTTGTGAAGCTTATCTATATTGATGTAAACCATCATTATTATTATCATAGTACAGAGTTAAATATTGTTTCTATTTGACTTTAAGATAGTTTTATAAAAAGAACATGGAATTTTATGTCTTGGGGAATGTGCAGATATATAGGCTATAAATGAAGATCACTGAGACTCATGTGTACCACATATAAAAACTCATGCCCTTCATTTATAGTCATGCATTTGCTAACCAATGACCCTATACAGTCTCTAGGAGCTGTCATTCGTGGTAAAGAGGAACATTTCTTATAGATGATTGTGCTCAGAGAACTTGGTTCCCTGAACACTGTTATATAGAAATTTCATAACAACTCTGCTCTGTGACAGTAAAATACAATAAAGAAGTTAGAATTCTATGATTATAGTTTCTTCAGCTGTAAACAGGGGAGAATAAGAGTGATGACCTCATAGGGATTGTGGTGAAACTCAAATCAGTAAGCATTTAATAAGCACATTCCATGTGCCAGCCAAGTCACTGCATACTAGGGATACAAAGACAAAAGCAAAACCTTGATGTCTGCCCTCAGGGAACTTACCTACCAATGGGAGACACCCAGCATACATATATTAATCAGTATTTAGATCTGGAAAAGAGATAGAAGGTCACCTTAGGCTCAAAGTAGCCTAAGTGTATAAAAATACATTAAAAACTTCAGATTGATACAGAAATGTCAGTCTTATTTACCCAATGGGGTGGGAAATTTAGTCCATTTCAATTGCTTTGACATCATGTTACCCCAGCCTATATCTGAGGGAATTTCCTCCTGTTTCTCTTCCCCTTAAGTATTTTATTTTGTCTTCTCCCAGTTGGAAAAGACAGTATATGTCTTTGTGATTGTTCCACCCCCTTATTGAAAAGAACATTTAATTCAAATCTGAGTGAAAAGAAAGAATAGGAATAAGGGAGTGATTGGGCCAATAACAGCATGGAGCCAACACAGAGATAAATACTGCCTGCCACAATAGCTGCTGGCGAGCATATACAATGATAAATGGAAAACTCTCTTTTTAAACTTCTTTTTCTCCTTTCCAGCTAGAGATAAATGGCTCCCCTCTGATCCTCAGATCATATCAGAAGGCCTCTATGCAATAGCTGTTGTGCTCAGCTTCTCCCGGATTGCCTACATCCTGCCAGCCAATGAAAGCTTCGGCCCCTTGCAGATTTCTCTCGGCAGGACTGTGAAGGACATCTTCAAGTTCATGGTTCTCTTCATTATGGTCTTCCTGGCATTTATGATTGGGATGTTCATATTGTATTCCTACTACCTGGGGGCCAAAGTCAACCCTGCTTTTACCACGTAAGATTTCATTTTCATTTTTATTTTTGATTTATGGAAGAAAACAAGTGTTTCCATAATAGAGCATAATAAAAAAAAAAGGTGATTGCACATAAAACTGCAAATAGATTGCATAAAGATTTCATTTTTAAAATATCAAATAAATTAATCCTGACAGCTACAGACAGAGAAATCTGATAAAGATGTTAATAGCAGTGGTAATTGAACACAAACTCAAATAGAAATAAATCTTTGAGGACAGCATATGTCTCTAGAAACCACAAATTCACATTATCTATATGGTATGACATTTTAAATTTATTTTGCTAATCATTTCTCAATTACATTTTTAATCTGGTTCAGCATACTCAATTTTACTGCTGCAAGTTTCATGCCTATGCTAAATGATTTCTGAATAAGAGAGAGTACACAGGAACTAACACCATCCAAAGGAAATCATACTAGCTTTTTGTACTGCCATATCACACTGTTGTCTGTTAAGCTTGTGGTTCACTAAAACCTCAAGATTCTTTTTCAGACAAATTGCTATGACTCCCCCATTAAGTATTTATAAGGTGATTTTATTTTCAAACCCAAATATAGGACTCTAAATTTATTATGATTAAATTCCATAAGTTCAGAATTTTTCCAATTGCAAAAAAGTCTCATGATTTCCCCGCCCCCCAAAAATGAGACATAAAGCATATAAAATAATCTCTAAAATAAATTTTCTCTTGTTTGATTTGACCCTGCATTTTAGCCTGCCCAAATAATTATGGATCCAGCTTCATTTTCCAGATTCTTGAACATCAGAGAAATGTGCTCTTGGTTATATACAGGGTTGTTCCTCAGCCAGCAAAGCTCTGTTTCAAAGGATGGGTTTTTGGGACGGGCATCAGCCTTGTGATATACAACACTTTGTTGAAAGAGAATTTGGCTTAAGGACTTGTTGGCTTTTGAAAAAATAATTCCAAGTCAAAGCTGGCAATGATTCTGCTCATTTTTTCCATTTTAGTTCAGTTGTTTTTCAATCATGTCTAACCCTTTGTGACCCCATTTAGGTTTTTTTTTTTTTTTTTTCGGCAGACATACTGGAATGGTTTGTCACTTCCTTCTCTGACTCTCATTTTTACAGATAAGGAAACTAAGACAAACAGGGTTAAGTGACTTGTCCAGGGTCACACAGATAGTTTCTTGACGCCGGATTTGACTTAGGTTTTTCTCACTCCAGATCTGCCACTCTAACTACTGTGCTACTTAGCTGTCTTTTCCCATACTGAACCCCGCAAAACAATTGTTTGGACATACATTCCAGACATTAAGAGGAAAGCAATATTAGGAACTGTGTGAAACATGGGTTCTGTCTCTGATGTCATTCTATCATAGGATCATGAATTTTGAGCTAGAAATTACTTTAGAAATCATCTAATCCAACTTCTTACATTACAGAGGAGGAAACTGAGGCCCTTAGAGGCAAAGAGACTAGATCACCCAAGTCATGGCAACAGTCCCATGACTCAAGCCCAGGGATCTGTCTTCTAGGCCAGTACTCTTTCTACTCTGGCATGCTTTGGACTATGTGACTTTGGACAGGTCATTTAATGTCTGAGGTTCCCAAGCTTTCTCATCTATGAAACAAGAGACTGCACAAATTGTGACCTTGAAAAAGTCTCTAAGCCTCAATTTCTTGTTATAAAAATGTCAATCACCAACAAGCAAATATTAAGCACCTGCTGTGTGCCCCCACCATACTGGGTTCTGGGAAACCTCAAGATTTACATTTTATTGAGGGAAACAACCATAACCACCTGATAATCTAGCTTTTGTGAAATGATCTAACTTTTGCAAAGTGCTTGACATCTCATTTGATTTTCACTAGAATAATGAGATAGGTGCTATTATAATCCATATTTTTACAGATGAGGAAACTGAGGCTAAAGTGGTGAAATGACCAGATCATAGAGCTACTGGTTGAGGCAGAATTTGAACTCAGCTTTTCCTGCTTCAAGAACAATACTCTATCTACCATGTCACAGAGAAGCTTCATGTACACATATAAGTACATATAAAACAAAGTAAATCCAACTCTGGGGTTGAGGGAGGTTGTTGGTTTTGTTGTTGCTTTTTTAGTTGAAGGTCTTGGAAGTCACTGAATGTTATGGTTGCAGCTGCTTCTGGAGCTCTGAGTCCACAGATGGTAAGAGGGTTGAACTCATCAGGAGGAGATTACAGGGCTCTTTTTGCTAGCACCAAAGCAGGACTCTGTTGCTTTGCCCACATTTGGATTCAAGTCACAATCCTGGGTGGCAGTCCCAACGCAAGGAGGAGCACTAGCACCCCAGAGCTTATAGCCACTGTGTACTGGGGACCCTCACAGTTCCAAGGCAGAACTCACAGATAAGATCACATACCAGGAGAATAGTAATCTCTCCTTAGAGCATCGTACCTTGGAAGACCTAAAAACATACACGTCTTTAGAAGTATCTCTGAAAACAGTTGCATAAAACCCCTGAAGCTTGGGACAGTGCACCCTCTACCCTGGAAGCAGAACTTTACTTTAACATAGAGTTTCTAAGTCAAGAAATAGGCTGGGGAAATGAGGAAACAACAGAAAAAAAAAGTTCTGATCAAAAAAATATTACTATGGTGACAAGGAAGATCAAAACATACATTCAGAAGAAGATCCAACACCCAAACTCAAAACTCCAACATCTGAAATCTCCAAGAAAAATGTGAATTGGTCTCAGGCTGTGGAAGAGTTCAAAAAGGATTTTGAAAATCAAATAAGATAGAGAAAAAATTTGGAAGAGAAATGAGAATGATCTCAGAAAATCAGCTTGGTAAAAAAGACACAAAAGCATTTTAAAGAAATTAACACCTTAAAAAACAGACTATACCAACTGGTAAAAAAGGTATGAAAAGTCAATGAGGGGAATGTCTTAAAAAGCAGGATCAGCCAAATGGAAAAAGAAGTAAAAAAAAATACACTGAAGAAAAAAGTAGAATTAGCCAAATGGAAAATGAGGTACAAAAGCTCACTGAAGAAAATAATTCCTTAAAAATTGGAACTGAGCAAATGGAAACTGATGACTTTATGAGAAATCAGAAAACGATAAAACAAACCTAAAAGAATGAAAAAAAAATAATGTGAAATATCTCAATGGAAAAACAACTAGGCAGCCAAATGGCACAGTGGATAGAGCACTGGCCTTGAAGTCAAGAGGAACTAAATTCAAAGCCAGCTTCAGACACTTAACACTTACTAGCTATGTGATCCTGGGCAAGAAACTTAACCCCAATTGCCTTCTAAAAAAGGAAGGAAGGAAGGAAGGAAGGAAGGAAGGAAGGAAGGAAGGAAGGAAGGAAGGAAGGATAATTGACCTGGAAAACAGATCTAGGAGTGATAATTTAAAAATTATTGGACTACCTGGAAACCATGATCAAAAAAAGAACCTAAACATCATCTTTCAAGAAATTACCAAGGAAAACTGCACTGACATTACAGAACCAGAGGATAAAATAGAAATTAAAAGAATTCACTGATCACCTCCTGAAAGAAATCTCAAAATGGAAATTCCCAGGGATATTATAGCCAAATTCCAAAGCTTTCAGGTCAAGGAGAAAATTTTGCAAGCATTCAAAAAGAAATAATTCAAGTGACAGGGAGCCATAGTCAAGATAACACGAAATTTAGCAGTTTCTATATTAAAGGTTTGGAGAGCTTTGAATGTGATATTTCAGAGAACAAAAGAGCTAGTGTTAGAACCAAGAATCACCTACCCAACAAAATTTTTTATAATCTTTAGTGGGAAAAAATTACATTCATCGAAATAGAGGATTTTCATTTCTTGAAAAGACCAGAGCTAAATAGAAAATGTGACTTTCAGATACAAGATTCAAGAGAAGCACAAAAAGTAAACAGGAAAGAGAAATTATAAGGCACTTAATGAGGTTAAACTGTTTACATTACTAACTGGGAAGTTATTTATATTTATATTATTTATAACTAATAAGTACTTCTTTATTAAGGCAATTAGATGGGATACATACATATATATATATATATATATATATATATATATATATATATATATATATATATATATACATACATATATGCAGAGAACACAGGTATGAAGTGAATATGATGGGAGATATCTTAAAAAATAAAATTGAGGGGTAAGAGAGGAATAAACTGGGAGAAAGGGAAAGGAAGAGGCAGAATGAGGTAAATTATTTCATATAAAAGAGGCAAGAACAAGTTTTTACATTGAAGGGGAAGAGGTGAGATGTGAACCTTACTCTCATCAGAGTTGTCTTAATGAGGGGATAACATAAACATTTAGATGGATATAGAAATATATAGGAGGGGACAGAGATAAGAGAGGGGGGAGGGCAGAGAAAGCAGATTGGTGGAAATGGTAGTAAGAGGCAAAACACTTAAGGAGGGACAAGGTAAAAGGAAAGACAGAATAGAATAAATGGAGGGGAAATACAGTTAGCAAGTTTCTCTGATAAAGGTTTTATTTCTCAAACATATAGAGACCATTTCCCAATTGATGTGATCAAAAGACAAGAACAGTTTTCAGATGAAGTAGCCATAGCCATATGAAAAAATGCTCTAACTCATTGTTGATTGGAAAAATCAAAATTAAAACAATGCTGAAGTACTTCTTCATACTTATTAGTCTGGCTAATAGGATGGAAAAGGAAAATGACAAATGTTGGAGGTGATGTGGAGAAAATTGGTAAATATGTGAACTGATTCAAGCATTCTATAGAGCAATTTGGAACTATGCCCAAAAGGCTATAAAACCATGCATACCCTTTGACTTAGCAGTACCATTACTAGATCTGTACCCCAAAAGAGATGAAAAAACCCCAAAGTAAAAGACTTGTATGTATAAAAATATTTATAGCAGTTCTTTTCTAGTGGTAAAGAATTGGAAGTTGAGAGGATGACCATCAATTGGAGAATGAGTGAACAAATTGTGCTGTGTGATTATGATAGAATACTGTTATTTTTTAAGAAATGATGAGCAGGGAGGGTGCTTTCAGAAAAAAACTTGAAAAGATTTGCATGAGCTGATGCAAAATGAAATGTACTGTGTACTAAGTAATAGTAATATTATCAGATGATCAACTGTGAATGACTTAGTTATTGTTAGCAATACGATGTTCCAAGACAACTCTGAAGGACTTATGATGAAAAATGCTATCTCCTGAGAAAAAAACTGAACTTTTACAGAGAATAATTTCCTTTAAAGTAGTTCTGTGAAGCTTGAATAATAAAGTTTTCATTTAAATATGATGGTACACCCTGTCCTTATGACAGTATATGTCTGCTTGATACTTTTTCTGACTGTGGAGTAGCAGAGGAGATCATTCTCTTACTTAACTGCCTTGGTCAACTTATCTATCTCCACTGGATTTTTTCTTGTGGGGTTACATCAAAACTGTCATTTATGCATTAAAACTTTATTCTTTGGATAATCTAAAGGCTATGATTATGACTGCAGCTCTTTCAGGCACTGAGCTGCTGCTGATAAAAGTTTTTATAAAGATTAAAAAACAATACTTAGTTATGTGGAATTTATGGTAGTTATGTGGAATTTAATAAGAAAAAACAATATTTCAAAATTTTAAATGATTAAATTATTTTGTAAGTTTCTAACATTTATACATAAGTACATTTATTCATATATAATGGTAGCTAGATGATAGAATAGATATAATGCTGACTCTGGAGTCAAGAAGCACTAAGTTCAAATCCAGCCTCAGACATCTATTAGGTACGTTACTGGATAAGTCATTTCACCTCTGCCTCAATTTTTTAACTCTAAAGTGGGGATAATAGTAATATCTCCCTCTCAAGGTTGTCATGAAGATCAAATGTGATAATATTTGTAAAGCACAGTGCCTGGCACATAGTAGGCACTATGTAAATGCTAGCTATTATTAACTGAAGTTATTAAAACCTTAAAATTCACCAAGGTTTTTGTAACACCCTGTATAATCTCTTTTTCTCACAGCAATTATAGCACCTATCCTAGGAGGTGCTTTTATTATTTCCATTTACAGATGAAGAGGATAGGAGAGAGGCTAAATGAAAAGTTCAGAACTTGTGGAATTGAGCTTTACAGTTTTTCCACTAATTGAGCTCCTTGTATGAAGAATAGTTCATTGATCACTGTCATCCTCCTTCTTTTAACAGTGTGGAAGAAAGCTTCAAGACTTTGTTTTGGTCCATATTTGGACTGTCTGAAGTGACATCGGTAGTGCTCAAGTATGACCACAAATTCATTGAAAATATTGGTTATGTTCTCTATGGAATATACAACGTCACTATGGTTGTGGTCCTTTTGAACATGCTGATTGCAATGATTAATAGCTCTTACCAGGAAATCGAGGTAAGCCTTGAAGGTAGTCCCTCCATCTTTTTCAGGACATTCTAATAATGTGATATTTGTGGGGATTGAGGGATCCTTAGACATGCCTCTTATTTTACAAATGAGAAATCTTAAGGTCCAGAAAGGGGAAAAAATTCACACTCCCTTACCCCCCATCCTCCTCTCCATCTCTGCTCAGGTGGAACAGGAAGTTAAGTGGCAATATTGATTTTTTTTAACATAATTCCCCATCAGATTAATTTTATACAAATCTCTAGCCCACTGAAGAAGCATATATTAGGATATTATATTATATTAAATATATTATATTAAACTGTTGTTTAATTGCAGTGTCTGTCCCAGACTGAATGGATGAAAAGCATTTAATAAATACTTAATGTATTAATCTTTGAGGATACAAGAACAAAAGCAAGATAGTCTCTTTCCCCAAGTAGCTTTATGTTTTTATAGGGGAAGTGAACACATGTAAAGGAGTGGAGGCCAGGGAATTAATGCTTTGGCTTGAAAAGTCACAGGGGTAGTAAGTTAAGTCTAATGGGAATCAATGGTCATTCAATTTCTAGAAACAATAGTATTAATATGATTACTGTTCCCAAAGCAAAAGGTAAAAAACAAAAACAAACAAAACAAAGCAAAATATGAGGAAGGCAACAGTGCTCATGAGACAATAATATGGCTGGAAACTTGGAACTTCTGGATATATATGTATTGCCATGGCACAATGGGCTTGCCATACAACTGTTTCTTAAAAACTAGAAAATGCATACTTTCCAACTACTTAATTTTTCCTGTGTGCATTATTAGACTCATTCTTTTAAATAATTTTGACTGTAATATCCTGATTTAGCTTTCTGGAGGTCTTTGGACTATTATAATTACATCCTCATAGGTGTCCATCTTATAGAATTATATTAAGAGGGGGCAGCTAGGTGGCACAGTGGATAGAGCACCAGCCTTGAATTCAGGAGGACCCGAGTTCAAATCTGGTCTCAGACACTTAACACTGCCTAGCTGTATGACCTTGGGCAAGTCACTTAACCCCAGCCTCAAAAAAAAAAAAAAAAAAAAAAAAAGACAGAGAATTATTTTAAGAGCATGCTAAGTACATGTACTGAACTAGAGAACTATTAGTCACCATGCTAAACTAGATAACCATTGTCTTATCGATTCCACCGAGTTAGCACCTTGTAAGAATCCTTCTTTCAAGTACAGAGTTCTGGCCTTATTGACTTTATTGTAATGCTTTGAGTCATGATGCATTCAGCACAATATCATCCACAAACAAAAACAGTTGGGGTTCTCAGCGATTTATGGGGAATCCCTCTCCCATTTGAATTTTGTATAGGGCATTCTCCATGCTATGGCCACCAACTTGGGCTACCATGTATCTTTCCATTTTATATCTTACTGTAAGTGATAGATTGGGGCTTTGCAGTGGATAGAGAGCCAGCTTTGGGGATAGAAAGATCTGGATTCAAATCCTACCTCAGACAAATACTGACCACATCATCCCGGGCTGGTCACTTAACTTAATCCCTAAGTGCTATGGATAACTCTCTTAAGATTGTAAATTGCAGAGAAGATATTGCCCAGTATTAGAGGAGGGAGTTTTCTCACCTGAGAATTCTCATTATCAGTGAAATTCCAGCTACAGTCCATATCTTGAGACTATTATTCTACTCTATTGATAAATGGAGGATTACTAAACAAATAGCTCTAGGGTTCCTTTTCTCTAGAATTTTGTAAATGAGAAATTCTTTATTGAGGGATGACTTTTGATGATTTTGTTCTACTTAGCCAAAAACATTTTCTTTGAATAAAAGTCAGAAAATAAGCACAGCAGGAGCTTGTATTCTCTGAATTTTTTAGTCCATTGTGTCTGCTGTAGAAAAAAGCCTCTCCTGCTGCTGTCCCATATTTTTTACCAAGGATGTCCTCAAAAACATGTCTTATAAATTCTCATAAAAATTTAATAGAGGCAAAATAGTAACTGGGGGTCAATAGTAATTTACCTTTTGGGATTATAATATAAAGAAAAACTAATAAAAGATTAATAAAATAATAAACCACCTACATATTTGTATGTACTGTGTCTATCTTTTGGAAAAATCCTACTGGTAATATTGCTCTAGACCAGGGTTTTATAGTATTTGTTGTGTTATGAATTACTTTGGCAGTCTGGAGAAGTTGCTGCAGTACTTCTTAGGATACAATTTTTAAGTACGTAAAATAACATACTTAGGAATTGTAAATGGAACCAATTATGTGTAATTGCAATTAGAAAGAAAGAGAGGAAGGGAGAAGGAAGAAAGGAAAAGAAAAAAAATTTTTTTTGAAGACTGTCTTCCTATATCATTCAGGTTAGAAGTACAGTGAAAGTACATTGGTTGAATCTCACACTGATCAACTGGGAGGCTTTGATCTACTCTCTTTGGCCCTCTTTAGGAAGATTACTAGTTCTCTTTCTCTCTTCCCCATATTGGTTTCCAGCATAGTACAAATACCCAATTTCTAAATGGCTTATGCACACTGCAGCTCAGAACTCCAGAATCCAATGCATTAATTTCAGTTCTGCCAATATGCAGGAATTAAAAGTGCCCAGTGACAACCAATTACATTGCAATACAGTTATAAAATAAGTTCATGAATCTCATGGTTAAGAACTTCTGCTCTAAAGTATTTTGTTTAAAACATCAGCTGATGTCTCTTTTTTCCCCTATGTGATGCAGGATGACAGTGATGTTGAATGGAAGTTCGCTCGCTCAAAACTTTGGTTATCTTACTTTGATGATGGAAAAACATTACCCCCACCCTTCAGTCTGGTGCCCAGTCCCAAATCCTTTATTTATCTCATCATGCGGATTGTTAATTTTTCCAAGTGCAGGAGGAGAAGACTACAAAAGGATATAGAAATGGGAATGGGTAACTCCAAATCCAGGGTAGGTACTGAAGACTTCTCCAGGCTTCAAATAAATGTGTTGTCTCCCCATCATTGTCCTTTGTTATTTGTAGACTATTTTCTACTTGTGAAGTTGGAAGGTGTTGGAATTCTTCTAGATATTCTTCTAGAAGTTGGAAATCTTCTAGATAAGAATTCTTCTTATTCTGATAGAATAAGCCATATTTTAGTATCATTCTAGGGCTTTTAGAGAAAATTTACATGTTTTTAGTTAAAACTTCACCTAGTCCATTGGAGGCAGAAAAAAAAAAGTCCACATAAGTAGATAATATAAATTTTGCTTTCTTTTTTCATATTTCATGTTTCTACCATTCAAAGTTTCAAGCTAAATTCTTGGTATGATTTAAACCTTTTTTTACTCATTTTATCTGGAGTAGAAACAACTGACCATTTCCCATCATCTGTTTTTATTCTTGAGAAGCTTTAGCTATTTTGTGTATTCCTCCCTCCCAAAAATCCACAAGCAATCTCTTTTTAAAGCTAAATAATCTGAATTTCTTTAGGAATAGATACAGCAATGAATGCAAATATAGAAGAACTCAAACCAGGCTCATAGTTTTCTTGCATCCAGTTTCAGTTACTATTTAAAGATACTGAATTAGCCCAATGAAGCATTGGAGATCAATTTGGAATGGGAAAGATTGATGAAACTTCCATATTCCATAGTGAAAACATATTATTTAAAAAAAAAATTGGTAGAGAAGTGTAATTAACTTAATAGGTTCAGAGATGGATTTTAGAATCTTAAAAAGGAAGCGTATTACACATACACCCCCCCCCCCCATATGGGCTTTTTTTTTTTTAACATTATATTGTGAGAAAGATTATTTTTCTCTTGTATTTAATAATTATAATAAAGCCAATGTTTTTCTCCTTTTCTACTTCCTCATCAAGAAATCAACCAGTGTGGGAAATCTTGGGAAAAGATTTAACCAGGTTAAGATCTAATCAAAGATAGCAAAAGAAGTTCTAAGTTTATGTGAATGAATGGATTCCTGCTCATTGTGTTACTCATGTCTGGGAAAATATAAATTCTTCCTTTTGTTAGATAGGTGATATGGAAGTTGATGACTCTTTAGTACGTAATCCAAGTTACTTGTCCCAAGACTCTCATTTGAACTGCCCACATTCATAATTCTTTGTAATATTCACTTTATTATTAACTGTTAACCAATCAGAGTTCATTGCTACTCTCAAGTCACTGACTCTTCCAAAGGCATATAAGCATTGGGAGGGCTCCATGAGGGGTCTTTGGCATTCAAGAGCGTCACTGACTTCTTTTATTATTAAAGTACTAGCATTATTAATAAAATGATTAATTACTCAGGAATTATGTCTATCAAACTTTTAAAATATCATAAGAGAAAAAGGAAATTAAAAGAAGGAATGGGATTACTAATTGGAGTGCATGTGCCATGATAACTGATAGCAGAGCTGCAGCAGTCTTATTACTGTTTTCTTTGCCAAGGAGAGAATGATATCTGTCTGAATTTGACAAGAAAAATTGATTAGAAGGAAGTTCCTACATAAAATAAATAAGGCAATAATAAGAGGACATTTGCCCTTGGGAAATTTAAATCAACTGACCCAGATGAGCTACATCATGCAAAGGGAAAATAGGACAAGGTACCACAGAAACAGGAAAGGGCACGTTGTCCTGATTTTCAAAAAAGAGAAGAGCACAAAGTCTGCAAACTCTAAGCCAATGAACTTGATTTTGATTTCTAGGAAAATTATTGAACACAGTTATTTAAAGAGATGGTTATTGAATCTCTAGAAAGGTTAACAGTGATTCTAGATCACTGTTCCTATCCAGAACAGGTCAGGCCAGACTAATCTTACTTCCTTTTTTTTTTTTTTTTTTAAACAAAGTAACTGCATTGGCTGATAAGGGGAATGCCTAGTTTACCTAGATTTTAGCAGAGCATTTATAGGGCATATCATACTATTTTTAGAGCAAAGATAGAGAGATATAGAATAAAAGGTAATATGGTTAGACGGATTTGATAGTAGTTGAAGGGCTAAACGCAAAAAGTCATCATTAGTAGTTCAGTTAGTTTGGCAGGAAGCCTCCAGTGGAATACCCCAGGGATCTGTGCTTGACTCTGGGAAGTTAAATTTTTTTTTTTTTTTTTTTTTTTTATACAGTGACTGAAATAAAGGGATATATAGTATACTTATCAGCTTTGCAGAAGACACAAAATTGGGAAAAGTAGCTAACAAACTGAAGAACAATCAAGAGCCATAAAAATCCAAAAGATCTAAATCACTGAGCTGAATCCATGGGTTGCTTATAACTGTTCAACAATCAGCTCACCTACAAACATGACATACTTTTAAATTAAAACTGTAGTATTAACATTTTCTCTATCATTTTCTGAAGTTTAGACAATCAACAAAATAATAAATTATGCCCTGATTTGTGTCATTTGCCTATTTTTAAGATAAAATGCTCATACTGAAAATTTAATAGTTCACTCTAAGTGCAAATCAAACAAAATGAAATTCATTGGGGGTAAATATAAAATCTTCAATGTGAAAGTCTTCAAAGTATTCAACTGTAAAATTAAAAAAACAAAACAAAACAATCAAAACCACAAATACAGGCTAACACAAGGATAATTAGCAGGTTTTAAGAAAAAGATGAGTTTTAGTTTAGTTTACCAAATAAGTAACAATTAGCTTTCTGAAATAAAAAATAATTTAATTTTCATCATTTACATTAAATCTAGAGAATCGACCAAAGAGCCTCAATTTATAATAGTATTGCAGTATTTTGCCTAATCCCAAGGTGAAATTCTTATACTCAAAATCTAACAATCATTCTTGTAGGTTCAAACTGGCTTCAAAACATCCTTGCTTATGTTACAGTATCCTCTTGTAGGGATCCTCTAGAGATTTTCATCTCTCCGACAGGACCTAGTGCGAAAAGATTTTGTAGTTTGTGGCCCTTAGGTACTAAATGGCAAAGCTGGACTCCTGAAGGGACCACGTGCTAATTGTCACCCTGGTTACCATTGGAATGAGGTAGAGGTTGTCATAAAGTCATGGAATCATAGATTTAGAGAACTTAGAGATGGTCCATTCCAACCTCATACCCATTTTAGATCTGTTGCTGGAAGGGACTTCAGAAACCATTTCAGTCCTACCTTTTTTTAGAGATAAAGAGGCTGAGACCTAGGGAGGTTAATGAATGACATGCCCCAAGCCTAAATCTAGGTCCTCTGATGCCAAATCCCAGAGTCTTTCCATGGTCCCATACTGTCTTTCTCTAAAGAAATATTCATTATCTGGGATTTACTCCATTTAAAAATAAGACTTGCCATAATGCAGCAATCCAGAGCTATTTGGAGCTGAACTTGACTTCCTTTTTAACAGCTGGATTGAATCAATTTATTTTTTGAATTTTCATCTTTAGAACCAGGAAGACTTGATTTCAAGTCCTGTGTCTGACATGTATGGCTCTGGCTGAGTTCTCTCTATGCTCTTGGCAATTTTCTTAAGATTATAGTTACAAAGAAGGTGATCTGTCTTGGTATGGGGAATTTTCTTATCCCAGAGTATTCTATTCCAGTGAAGTCCAATCCCAATCCCCTATCCCTTCCTAATGAGAAAGTTGACAAACCCTAAAAAGAGGTAGTAGTTGGCTTCTGCAGCCGGATCTCTAATCCAGATGGTGTTTGGATAATTCAAATCCCAGCAGCAAGTATGCATCACAACCCAGAAGGTGCACCACTGGGCTCTATTTTAAGGTGCACAGCTGGTACCCATGCCACTGCTCTCTGAGAGGAGAATAACTTGTCTCAGGCAGGGTTCCTACAAATAGAAGAGAAGTTGAGCCTTCTCAAGCCCCTTCTCAGGGGCTTCCCAGCCAAAATAAACCAAGTTGAAAACTTGTCATTCACATTTTCAAGCTTTTTAACAGTGAGCTGTGTTCTCTTCCCTTCCTAATCCTCTTCACAGATGCTGATTCTTTTCCTATCACTCCAAAATTCTTGAAGGGGAGAGGGAAAATTTTGTTTTGTGACCTTAAACGATCTCTTTTGCACAACTGTGGAGGTAACCTTGGCCCATAGACTGACCCTAACCTCTTGTGGAAAGCAACAAAATACCTCCTTATATAGTGATCTAACCAGACAGCATGGGGAAGAATTGTCTGAAGACCAATGATTTCACTGGCATAAGGATGAGGAAACTGTAGGAATACTGGATGCCATCTTCTCTGCAACTTGGAAACTTAGCTAGAGCATTGGGGTCTTAAATGACTTGCCAAGAGTCACAAAGCCAGGAAGTACCAGAAATGACACTCAAATCCAGGTCTTATTAAGCTCCAAAACTGCCTGGATATCCACTACTCCATGCTGATGTCTTTTACACAACATAGTGAAAAGCTAATATGCTTTGAGGATTCATAACAATTCCAATTTTTCCCACCCTCACACCCAACCACCTCTCAAGTGCCCACCCGTTACCCCTTCTCTGATGATCTTATCATCATCTGATGTTTAAATGAATTGTGTTACATTTTGATATTTGATGCCAAGGTGTGAGCTTTGAATACCTTATGGAATAATTCTATCTTACTCAAAAAGGAATCTTTCAGATCCAAACAAATGAAGCTGTAATGGTAGAAAGTCAGTAGTAACATTGATATTTTTGAATGGAAGGCCCTTCCTGGTATACCTTCCCACTCTGGTGGGCGCCCATCTTATCTGCCTACATGGGAAGGAAGCTTAGCCCTATTCTTGTATCACTTGTTCATCAATGGAGTGCTTGGTTATGATTGTCAACTGTTCCCACCCACTCAAAATTTCAAAGCATATTGAACACTTTTAGCCTACTTCTAAAAATTCTAATTAAGTATCTAGGAAGATGCTTTACATCAGTCTATTTGTGAAAGGGGCTTCCATTGGTGGGAATTCAATTTAGGTCATTATAACATGCCTTGATTAAATGCCTATTATGTGTAAGGGCCTGGATTAGAGATGGGGGATACAAAACCAAAAGCAATATATATCTTGCCCTCAAGGATGTTATATTCTAATGAAAAAAAAAGTTCTTTATTTCATAAATTGAAGTACTTCAGAAAAGTAAACAACAGACCCATTCTTAGGTAGTACTCACCCAAGGAAGCACTTGAACAATTTTCCCGAGTATACAGAAGGGGATAAGAAAGAAGAAAAAAGTTTTTTAATATGGACAATATGTTTAATAAGTTTTATATATTTAAGTCACTCAACATTTTAAAGAAGGGATATTGAGTTTATAATAATAGTAGTAATCATTAGCATTTATATAGCACTTTCTATGTGCCAAGCACTTTGCTAAATGTTTTACAAATATTATTTCATTTATCTCATAATTTTTTATTATTCTCATTTTACAGTTGAGGAAACTCAGGCAAAAAGAGTTTAAGTGAGTTGTCCAGGATTATACAGGGAGTAAGTATCTAAGGCTGGGTTTTTTTACTTAGGTTTTCCTGTCTCCAGGCTCATAATCTATCCACTGTACCACCTAGCTGTCTCAAAATACTTCTTCAAGACACCTTCAATTGTTATTTCTAAAACACATTTGAGAAGAATGCTACCCCCAAACTTGAAACTTCAGAAATACCAGGGAGAAAATAAAAAAGTAGATGGTAGTTTTGATTTCCAATGAATGTATTCTCATTTACTAGGTTAATTGTATTTTTTCCTAGTTAAACCTCTTCACTCAGTCTAACTCCAGAGTTTTTGAATCACACAGTTTTAACAGCATTCTCAATCAGCCAACACGCTATCAGGTAAGCGCTTATTGGGCATGTATATACATGTATGTGTACATCTGTAATTGTGTGTGTTTGTGAGTTGAAATCCATTCTTCATTTGTGCTGTGAATTTTAGAATTGGAAGGACCTTAGAGACCCCCCATTCAATATGAAGATGCAAAAGAACATGCAAAGTCAAGAATGGTTATGGTTTAGGATGAATGGTTCATGTCGGGCTGCAGAAAAACAGTACAAATTTGATGGCTAACCATGTTAACCTGTTAAGTTTGACACCTGGCCTAGATTTATAAATGTTTTGCCTTTGGGCAACTCTTTACCTCCCATATTACTGTCCATTCTTTGAGAATTAGTCTTCTTATAGTACCACCTTGAAGGAAGAAGTAAGGAGAGGGTGAAGAGAGAGAGGGGAAAAACTATTTATTAAGCAACTATTTTGTGCTAGATATTGTGCTAATCACTTTACAATTATTATCCCATTTGATCTTCACAATAACCTACCTAAGAGGTAGATGCTATTATTATTTGAAATTTTCAGATAAAGAAATCAAGGCAGACAGCAGTGATGTGACTTGTCCAAGGTCACACAGCTAGAAAATATCTGAGATTGGATTTAAACTTAGGTCTTTCTGATGCCAAATCCAGTACCCTAATCCATTGTACTACCTTGCTGCCTTGAAATGATATTGTATATTTTGCATTTTATATTGGGTGAGACATATGGAAGCTGCTCTCAAATTTAAGGAAGGATATGTGGGGGCATCCAGAGTAGAGCATGGATTTTTTTCCCCTTAAGTTGGTCATTATAGTTTCCAAATCTTTAGGCTGTTTCTGGTGGTGATACAGCCTTAGGATGAGGAGGAAAGGGATGGGAAAATGAGGATGATTAACTGGTTTCAATGGTTGTAAAGTACAGTGCTGGAATGGAGGGTGAAGGACTTCTTTTCACACTGTCTCCTGGTGAAACCGACTTTGATGTTTAAATGTTCCGCTTAAAACTGAAATAAGGAATATATTATTGCCAAAGGCAAACATTTGAAGACTGACTCAACATTAGTCATGTGATTTGGAAGTTGCCCAGGTGCCAAGTGTCATGAAGCTGGCCCAATACTGACTAATAAGCTCCCCATGCTCTGCTCCTTGTACCTTGCACCCTCTCTCTCTTTGATATCTTTACAAATCTCCCTCTCTTCATTCTCCTGTCATTCTCTCATTTCTCTCCAAGCTCCCAGGGCCCTTGGACCAGGCATTATTCCTAACGCCTTCCTTCTCTTCCTGGGCTGATCACCTACAGACACCAGCAACTAGGTTCTGCTCTTTCCTTCCTGCCTTAAGTCCCAGCTCATGACCTCAAGCAACAGGGATGCACAAACCTATTGGAATTCAAATAGACATTCCACCAAAGACATTAAATAGCATTCTATAGGCCTTTTAAGATTTGCAGAGTTATATATATATATATACACACACATACATATTGATTTATTTGGTCCACACAATAACACTGTCAAGTAGATACTATTATTATCCCCATTTTGTAGATATGGTAGGGCTAAGAGGATAAGTAATGTGTCCAAGGTCATACAGCTAGGAAGAATCTGAGACAGGATTTATCTAGACTTCCAATTCCTATATCACCTAGTGACATCAGCAATATGTTGTTTTTTGTTTTTGTTTTTTGCAGAAGGAAGGAGAGAGAGAAAGAGACAGAACGACAGAAATACAGAAAGAGAAAGAAAGAAAAAGAGAGGAAGGAGAGAGGGGGAAGGAGAAAGGAAATGGGAGAAAAGGACAAAACAGCGTAAAAAGGGAGGAAGAGAACAAAAAGAAGTAGAGAGAGGAGAGGAGGAAAAGGAAAGTGGAGGAAAAGAAGAGAAATGAAAAGGGATATTAAGAGAAGAAAAGAGGGAAAAGATAAACAGCCAAGAGAAGGGAAAGGGGAGACAAAAGAGAAGAAATGGAAGAAACAGGAGAGAAGCAGAAGAGATAGAGAAAAGAGAAGAAAGAAAAAAGGGGGAAGGTAAGAGAAAGGAAGGAAGAAAGAGTGGAGAGAGGATGACAAAAGAAAAAAACCAAGTACTTATTAAGTACCTACTATGTACCACCTAAGCAATTTACAAATATTACCTCATTTGAGCTTCCCACCAATTCTAGGAGGTAGGTGCTATTGTTATCTCCATTTCACAGTTGAGGAAAGATATAGGCAGGGTCAGTCACACAGCTAGCAAGTTCTTAGAGCTCAATTTCAACCGATTTTTCTGACTTTAGGCCTGGTGCTGAAAAGAGAGGGGAGAAAAGGGAAGGAAAGAGAAGAAAAAGGTAGAAGAGAGATGAGAAGGGGAAGGAGAGGGAAAGGGGAAGTAAGGAAAGCTAAACAGGCAAAGAAATTCCTCACAATATTCTTTAACATGAAATCTTATGAATTGTGAACTCCCAGAAAATCAACTTTTAAATGTCCACTCTGAACTAGGCCTTTTGCTTCTTCTGAACCCCCCTAACAGACGTAGATCCAAAGTAATATACCTGGAGTCTCTGGGATATTGGGGCCTGATACTCTGTTCTGTTTATGCAGATTATTCTCATCTAACCCCCTCCTTAGGCTGAGTACTCTGTGACTTGCTACTAATGTACTATTGGGGAGGGGATGGTGTACTTTAAATGTCATGGTGGAAACAGAAAAATTGTGAGGGAGAAATTTCCGCTGTCCAGTGATGAGACCTCAGACACCAAACTTCAGTGGAGGAATGATAACTCAGTCTTATTTGGTGGTAACTGGTTTCTGAGCATTTTGTTCACCACCCTAGGAGGTAGTAAAACAGCCTGGGTAATGCAAATGTCATTATTCCTATTTTCTAGATGAAGAACTGATGTCCAGTGATATTTGAGGATCTGCCCATAGTTCCCTGGCAGAGCTCAAGTCTCATTTATAATTTATTAATTCGCTTAATAAGGCAGTCAAGGGGCATGCTTCAGTTTCATGATGGGTCAGAGTCTCACAGTGCCTAGAGATGTCATAGACTACTTCAAAGAGGAGTCTATGGGGCTGGGGTTTCTGAGAAAAGATTCATTATTTATTTGGGAAGACGTAATGGATTATCTAACTAATTGGCAGTAGAAACATAGTATTCAAAATTAGTCAAGACCTTGGACTTAGGCTCTTCTGTGAATCATCTTTCTCATTTTATGAAAGAGGCAGAGGCTCTGAGCAAGTAAGGAGTTGTCCCTCATGAAATGGGAAGAAAGGAGCAGAACCCAGAACCCTTATTCCATATCCTGTTTCCTCCCTAAAGCTGTCCAGGTCCCAGTGGCTGCCTGGGTCCTTCTATTGCAACAGAGTCAATTCAAGGCATTTTTTTTTATCTCATGGCATGTTTTACTTGCAGGTGCATAGGACTGTTGGGAGAATAAGTTGTGGACTTTTTCCATATATATATATATATATACATATATATATAAACAGGGGTATAATTATGTCTTCTTTCTGCAGCAAATAATGAAAAGGCTCATAAAGCGTTATGTTCTGAAAGCCCAGGTAGACAAGGAGAATGATGAAGTCAATGAAGGTGAGTGGCCCTCAGAGGAGAAATTTGTTTTACCAAGGGTTTCACCAAACATGGAAGACTGCATCTCTTGGTGGGAGGAGAGGGAGAGAGAGAAGAAGGGAGGGAGAGGAGAAGAAAGAGTGAGAGAAAGGGAGAAAGGAAGAAGGGAGAGAGAGAGAGAGGAAAAAAAAGGACGAGAGAAAAAGAGGAAGAGAGCATGAAGAAAGGGAGAGGAAGATAGAAGGAGAGAGAAAGGGAGAGGTAAAGGAGAGAGGGAGAGATAAAGAAGAATAGAGGGAGAGAAAGAGGGAGGAAGGGAGAAAGGAAGAGATGGAGAGGGTAAGAGAGGGAGGGAGAGAGGAAAAAAGAGAGAAGGAAGAAGGGAGACAGAGAAGGAGGGGGCAAGGAAGCCCTTTGGGCATCTTAAAAATATTACAGAAATTCGATTTATGATTATTTGGGTTAAGTCTTTCTTATAATTCAAGGACAGCTGAGCAAGCTGTGGCATGTTTTTCAAGTGTCTGAGCAGAGCCATAAATAGCTTTTTGTGCCTGGGGAAAAGAGAGCAAGGATGAAGGGTCGAGAAGAGGGGAGGCCAGGGGAAGGATGTGAACAGACAGTGAGTGAAAGGAAATTTTCTGTCTGGTGTCCTGGAATAAAGTCCTAGATATGACTTAAGGCATGAGTGGTACACTAGACTTGGGGCTAGGAAGATCTGAATTCAAATTCTACCTCAGAAACTTATTGGTTGTGGCACTCTAGGAAAATCACTTCACCTCTCTAATTTTCTCAACTGTAAAATGAAGGACTAGATGCTAATGACTTTTCAGGTCCCTTCCAGCTCTCAGTCTAGGACTCTAGAGATCCTATGATGGCTCTGTGCCTAAGAACCTAATTCCCATTTGGTGAAAGCAAAGGATTCCTGGCAGGAGCACAGACAGGATATTTCTTATATGTCTTTACAAGTCTTTTCCTACCCCGATGGAACAACATTGATTAGGCAGAAGGCTAATTGTTCCAAGTTTTGACTAATAATCACATGGAAACATGGACTATTGTCCATTTAGAAAGTAATGATGGAGCTCAGACAGACCCCATGTCTGGTAGCCCAGTGGTAAGTCCCTTCATATAAAGCTAGGCTAAGAATGCATGCAATCTTCTTTTTCTTTTCTTTTTTTTTGGATTTTTATTTTTTGAACTACATACATAGAGAGTTTGCAACATTCACCCTTGCAAAATCTTGTGTTCCAATTTTTTTCTCCCTCTCTTCTTCCCACCCCCTTCCCTAGATGGCAAGTAATCCAATATATGTTAAACATGTACAATTCTTCTATCAAAGTGATTTCCTTAAAGCACAAGTCCAACCACCTTATTTATTTCCTTATCAGGAAACTTCAGTGATTCCCTGTGGGTTTCAGGGTCAAATTCAAAATGGTCTGTTTGATATTCAAAGTCAAGCCCTTTACAACCCAATCCCCTCCTACCTCACTCCCCAATATGTATTATTTTTTTAAATTTTATTTTAAAAATAATAGCTTTTTATTTTCAAAGTACATGCAAAGATAGTTTTCAACATTCACCTTTGCAAAACCTTGCATTCCAAATTTTTCTCCCTCCCTTCTCTCCACCCCCTCCCTTAGATGTCAAGTAATTTAATATATATTAAACATGTACATGCTATCTTCTAAAAGTTGCCACCTGGGTGATGCTGGGCAGCTCACTTGATTTGTTGAGGCCTCAGTTTCCTTTTGACAAGTTTGGGGCTGTGTTGTAAGATTTGTTCCTGTAAGATTTAACTCTGTCCCTCCAAGTCTTATAACATTTTGCTCTTTTTCTCAGCTTCTCCTTTGGGGCTGTGAAAGCCATGAAGGGTTCAAATGCTACTTGGGCTCACTGCCAGCTATCAGAGATGGCACTGCTCTAATCTTCCCTGGCAAGTGGAGAAAGAACAAGTATTTTCTTTAAGAAATATATGGGCCAGAAAATGTTTTGGAACCTATTATTAATACAGGATTTTTTTTTTTATCTGACTTATTCCAATTGACAAACTCTTCATTTATTTATTAAGAACTATCATTAGGGTTTTCTTTTGGGAGTCAATTTCTTTAGCAATAATAATCATATATGACATATGGCAGTTTGAGGTTTGTGGAGTGCTTTATTGATTAACTCATTAAATTCTCACAAAAACTTTGTATGGCAGGTATTGGAGGCTTTGTGATCCCATTTTACCGATGAGGAAACCAAGTCTAACAGGTTAAGTGACTTGCATAGAGTCACACAGCTTGTAAGGGTTAGAGCTGGGATTTTTATCCAAATCTTTTTTGACTCCAAATCTAGTAAGCTACCCTCTAGAGCAAAGCTTTTTAACCATATTTCTGTGCTGGACCCTGTAGCAATCTGACAAAATCAATAAATTTCATCTCAGTATAATGTTTTAAATGTATAAAACAGAAAATAGAGGATTACAAATAAAACCAAAGATTACTTGAAAATAAAAATGTAATTTTTTCTTATCCAAGTTCATGGATTCCTGAAGTCTATCCAGATCTACCCTTTAGGAGTTAAGAACCCAAGGGTAATGCTCCCTTCTCTAGGGGTTAGTCACTTTTGGGGACTTGATCCTTTTCTTCATTGCCTTGTATGCTGTGGTCACTAACTATTTAAGAACTTTCTTTTTATTGAGCTGCTTTCTACACCAGGAGATGGAATGGTGGAACCAAAATTGTGGCACATCTCAGCACTCATAGTCATCACAGTTGGCACTTAGTGATGGAGCACTTAATAGTCACTCAACATTAGATATGAGTCATCACTTGTTAAGCCTCCCAACATCCCAAATAGTATTATTTTCATTTTCAGGATCCTGAGAATAAACTTGCCCCAAATCACATAGCTAATATGAATTAGAGACAAATGTGGAAATAAGAATCATATTCTTCAATATAAGTAGAAACAGAGGAAATCATTTCATAACCTCATTTAAATATTGGTTAATGACTCCAAAGTCAAAAATTTCTCACTAAGAGACTTGTGCTAAGTTCCTTCATTTGTAGATGAAGGATGTATGCTATATTTTAAAAGATTAGAAATTCATGATAAATGATATTAAAATAATATATTTTTCAGATTATTCTGTAACTTTATAGATTAATCTATAACTAAAAAGGCAAGCTGATTTAGGAATATCTTGCAAAAAAAATCACTGAATTTAAGGTTCATATCTGCCTTGTTGAAAAGTCTATTTTTACAAGGGAGATCTGAGTAATAGCTGATGGGTAACTTACATTAGAGGTGTCAAACTTAGCCACAAACTCCCCATTAAAATGTAATCGGAAAATGTTTAACATAATAAATTTTAAAGTACAACACAACATAATGTTTGTGGTTTTGTCAAGAAAACCTCATTTGGGGAAACAACAAAATCAATTTGCCCAGCAAGGATTGCTTCTTTTTGAATTTGACACCTTTGCTTTACATCATAATTTGAGAGTGAGCCATATTTTGGGCAATAAGCCAATCATTTATGGCAGCCATCATGGTGCTAAGTGTCATTAGTGGGAGGCCACTTAATAGACAAAGCAGCCCACTGCTGTGCTAAGGAACCTGCAGATAATGATCGCCTGTTCTATTGCTCCTAACAGCCTGTGCCCCATGGCTCCTGGTTCATCATCATATTTCTTGTTATTTCTCTGGTACAGACATTATGGGCTGGTCAACTTGTCTGCTTGCCATTCCCTCGATGGGCTTGTTCTGTTCCTGTAAAGTCATTCCTTTTCCTGGAGTGATTTCTTCCTCTTTTCCCATCTCCTGCTCTGAAATTTGTTCAAAATGGTCCAATTCCAGGAAGACATTTGATAAATCCATATTGAATCCAAATAGGTTCATAGGCTTTTAACTTTAGCACTGCAAGTGAGTCTATTGGAAACTGAGGCCCAAGGAGTTAAACTTACCTACTCAAGATCACATAACTATGAGGTGGCAGAGTTGTAGTTTGAGTACAGATTGGCTAATTCCAAATCCAGAAGTTTCTCAATTACCCATAGTGTTTATTTACTCAAGCTGGAAAACCCTTTGGGTACAAAATACAATCAGAGTGGATTTACTATGTCTGCCTTTTACCTAAAAAGACCAATGGTATTACACCTTCTTACACACAATCATGGATGTGGGAGGCATTCTTGCTATGTATCAGAAAAGAGGGTGTTGGAAAAGACAGCTTCTAAAGTTCCTCAGACTTCTTTGCACTTAACAGATTTTACATATTCTTTTCCAACTCAATGAACAAGAAATCAAAAATGATTTTTTACAATCTTTTCTCACAAATGCTACAGGTGAACTGAAAGAAATAAAACAAGACATTTCAAGTCTGCGCTATGAACTTTTGGAAGACAAGTCCCAAGCAACAGAAGAATTAGCAGTTCTGATCCATAAACTCACAGAGAAACTAAATCCCAGCATGCTGAGATGTGAATGACTCAAGAGCCTGGGAATCTGTTGTTGACTATAGCACAAACACAGGCAATAATATTTCTAACATATATTTGATGTGGGGGGGAAGACTATGTCAATTTTTCATATAAATTGTCTTTATTATGTGAATCTTTCCTTGAAAGCTAAGACTTTGAGACCTGACCTAGTTCAATCCATCAACAAAATAATTTTATTTTAATTGTCCGTGCTGTTTTTACCTTTTTAAAAAAAAAAACTAAGAGAATTTTACAAAAAAAAAAAAAAAGTCTAGTTACAGAGGGCTAATCAGAGATCAGCTGGATTAAGGTGTAGGGAGGTAAGCTTAGGTTTGACATTTTGGTTGGATCTCCCTTAAGATAATGTAGACTTGTCTACTGTGTGATGTAGAAAGAGTATTTAGATATATTTTGAATCACAGGACCTCAGGTTGAATCCTGTTTCATCCATTTACTATAGTTGTGACTTTAGGCCATTCAATTTCCCTTTCTTGGTTTTTTCATTTGTAAACTGGGGGAATCAGAAGAGATGACCTCCAAGATCCTTTCCAGTTGAAAAAAATCCATGATGATCAGTTAGATCATCATGATTTTATTGAGAAGACTGAAGACATCTCCAGAGTTTAAGTACTTGCAAGTTATTGAGGTCCTCGGATTAAGAGTGATTAAATTTTCTGGGTACAATTTGATTCAAGCTATGAATCTGAGCTACCTCTCTGTATTAGTAGGCACAAAAGGACCATTTAGTCTGAGTGTAGGTCTTCAGAGGGATCCAGAGACAGTTCAAATGAGAGAGGTGAGAGCAGATTAATAACCCCGAGTAGGAGTGGGAGTGCAGGGTTAAAACTCCAAAGATTCCCCAGGAACCAATCCTCCTTCCTCACAATCACAGGGATGGCATCTATGGGGTAGTATCCAACCTCAGAAGACCTCCTCTGTGCCATCATGGGGGTGTTAATGTACATTTTCACATTCATATGGAAAACCAAAATCTTGAAACAAGGCTCACCTCTTTATAAATACATAAAGTTGATCAGCCTCTCCTAATCAACTCCCTATAATACATTAAACTATCATGGAACGATCATTTTCCTTTATTTACAACTGACCTTTTATCATTTATACTAACTGGTTGGCCAAAAAAAAAAAATTGCCCAAACCATATCTTCCCTTGAAACAAGTAGTCCAGTTGTTGAAGAATATATACGTGTGTGTGTATCTAAACACACACACATGCACACACATTTGAATATGCATCTATATGAATATATGTATATGTTTGAATATACATCTATATTTGAATATACATATATATTCAAATAGGGATCAGGGAGAATCGATGAGATTTTTTTTTTGTTCTGAAATTATCAATGTTGCCTTTGAGCCATGAGCTTTGAGTCAAGAGCTTGATAGTAAGAAGATGTATTGTACTGTCCAAAGCCATGAACACTATTTTGTGCTTTATTTATATATCTGCATATCCATGGTGTATATTGTGTCTTTTCAATCTTAGATTCTCTTTATCTTTCTCAAGTTAATTTGAATTTAGTCCCAAGTGCATTTTCACAGGGCAGAGATTTTAAATTCTTTGCCAGGCTGAAACCTTCTTGCAGGTTTCTCATTGTTGCCTCTCATCTTTAGCAGCTCAATGTAACAGTCACACTTAGTGAACTTTGAGTTTTGTATGTTTTTTATGCCAAGAAATCATGCACTAAAATGAAGAGTAATAAAAGAAAAGCCCCAAGAGCTAAACAGACATAACTAGATTCTTGTCTGGGAAGTTTTGGGAATGATGCATAAATGTGACTAGATGCTTGTGTGGCCAGCAGATGTCCCCAAGGAGAGCAGATTGGTTAAGGAGAATTTTCTCCCTTCTAACAGAAAGGGATAAGTCTTAATCTCCCAGACTACTCTTGCTTCTGCCTATAAATCTTGTATATAGAGATTACCTTTCCAATGCCTCTTTCCCCTCCTCATCTCTGAAAACTTAATGGGGGAGAAAGTTAAAAATTGCCCAATCTGCTTTTAATCAGAATTTCCAGGGATAAAGAAATAAACTCCCAATTTTAGCTCAGGCAGTGGCTCACAGGTTCTCATAGTTGTCCTTTTCCCCCTGTTATTTTTAAGAAATTATTAATAAAAACAAAAACTCAGATCCTTCTGGTTAGAGTTACAGGCTAGTTATCAGATAACCTGTAAAAATATTTTTATTCAATTAATCTTCATACCTAAATACAGAAGCATTTTAAAATCGTGTCTTAATCTAAAGGAAACCAGAGTTGAAGTGCTAATAAATAAGAAATAGTTTAACAAAATGAAAAAAAAGATTTTAGGATTTAAATCTTCAGTCTTTCAGATAGAAAAGGGGGGAGGCAAAAAAGGAATTCACTAACAATTTGGGTTTCCTCGAAAAGCCCAATCTCATTCTCCCTAGAAGGATACTTATGAAATATCCAGATCTGTAAGCAACAGATTCCAGAAACTTAATGCTTGTAAGGACAGTCCTCATGCCAAACATCCTCCATTGCTGCTGCTACTGCAACCACCTGATCTTTGTCTCCAGTATAGCTGATTAAGACTTTGTAATTAATTAAGGTAATTAAGACAACCTAATCCTGCCCTTCTAAGATCTCTTCCAGTCCAAAATTGTATAATCCATCCTCTTTTCAAGTTGAGCAGGGAAAGCTGTCTCTGAAATGCTCAGTTACATCCCTTAAGAGACCCTTTGAATGATCTCTTATATTTGCCTGATGATCATTGGCAATTCTCTCTCTAGGGGACATCTGTGTCCATCACCGTCAACCCTACTGAGAAATGTTTTCATCTTACCAAATCATTCTAGTCCATCTTTTTTTGGTTTTGGTTCTACATCTTCAATTTAATCTGTGTGGAGAACTCCTTATTGTGTCAGAGGCAAATCTTCAACCTTGGTCTTTTCAACTTAAAAGCTGGTTTGCTATCTACTGTCACACTGCCTCTTCAACTACAATATAAAAACTGGCACATTTGTATTTGAAGTCTATTCAAATGGATTTGAATACTCCTACAATGCCTCAAACTCATTAAATATAGGAAGGCTATCATAAAAGATGGAGAATATATTTCTATTTGCTACAAAAGAAATAGGAACAATTTGTGAGGATAAAAGGGTTGCAGAGAGGTAGATTTGGGTCCTATGCCAGGAATGACTTTCTAGCATCCTGGGCTGCCCCGGCATGGAGTGTGCTGTCTCATAAAGCAATGGATTTTTCCATTTGTTATTGGAGATCTTCAAACAAAGACTGAGTGATGACTTATGTGGTATGTTGCAGGTAAGATTCTTCTTCAGATAGAAGTTGAACTACCATGTCCTCTTCCAATTTTGAGATTTTGGCATTTATAAAGAACTGAGTTTCAAGCCAATAACGCATTGTAGCACAAGGATTTGTACTTACCAAATGTATCAGCAGAAAGCAGAGAAAGACTCAAAGGTACTTCTGCCAGCTAGTTTAAATCACTTAGAGATTTATATCCTGAATCATTAGTCTGTCCTGTTCCCTCCTCTCCCCCCACCCCAAGCTGTTCCCATAGCACGTCCTTAGGAATGTAAATTGTAATCATTTTTTTCTTAGTACATTCAGATGAAAACGCTCTGCTTGAGTGGTAGAGCTAAATACAGCTTCCTCAATTCAATGGCATCCCTGGAGATTCTCGTAATTTTCCAGGTGATATATTTTACAGTTTCTACCTTGAGAACTTTGTTTCTGTTGCTATTAGAGGGGAAAAAAATCCCTTTATACTATACCAATAGCATATTCATTCTAAATAGCTTTCCAAATTTCACATGTATTTTACAGTTAAATATTTGATGTGAAGCCTCCGATGTTAATAAAAGACTGAATATTTTTCTAGTGTTATGTGTATGCCCTTATATTGACTATGACAAAATTATGAACATTCTGTACTATTTAAATCCAGAAATCTCTTGCTCTGCAGTCTTGAGACAGGTCCTAGCAGCAAAAAAAGAAATGCCTTTAGCAACATACATTAGATTGATTGTAAGGTAATTAAAAACAGAGGCAGTCTTTTGCCTTTTTTAAAATTTATTTTTATTTTTATTTTTATTTTTTTTTTAATTCCTTCTGTTTAGCACAGTGCCTGGCACGTTAGGTGCTTAATAAATGTTTATTGGGCAGCTAGGTGGTGCAGTGGATAGAGCACCACGCCTAGAATCAGGAAGACCTCAATTACAATCTGATCTAAGACTCTTACAAGCTGTGTAACTCTGGGCAAGTCACTTAACCTGTTTGCCTCAGTTTCCTCATCTGTAAAATGAGCTGGAGAAGGAAATAGCAACCCTCTCCAGTATTTCTGCCATGAAAACTCCAAATGGAGTCACAGAAAGTGGGACATAACATGACTTAATAACAACAAATATTAAGGATCTCAATATAACTTCCTGTTGACCTAAGGGCAAAAATATCCAGGGACCCTCTTTCTTCCTTTTGGCCAGTCTATCAGCATAAGCAGTACTGAAAACAGTGAAGCTATGCCCCAGTGAATCTTTAGTGAATATCTTCTCCCTGCTATGAATAAATTAACCTCCTTTTAGTGATTTCCAAATGATCTACAAGTGTTTCACTACCTAAGCTCAAATCTGAGCTACTGGACTCTCCTAAATCAGAGCTTGGCTTATTAAACAGTATTAAAAGTAAAAAAGGAGAATCCACAACAAAGGAAGAGAAAGGAGATTATTAGAACCTATTTTCTTCAATAATGTAGTTTAAAAAAATCTTTTAATACTGGAACATTTACAAAAATATAAAATACCTTGATTGATAAAATAAGAAATCTATTGTTTAAATAGCTTAATCTCAGAAAAAGAAATTGAAAAAGCCCTAAATGCATTCTCCTCCCCCCAAAAAAACCCTCCCAAAACAGATGGATTTAAAAGTAAATTCTATTAAACATTTAAAGAAAAATACAAATAATTTTTTAAAAATAGAAAAAGATTAGGTCATACAAAATTCCTTCATGGATAGAAATAATCTTTATATTTAAACCAGGGAGAGACAAAACAAAGATAGAAAACTAGATTGATATCTATAATGAAAATTGATGCAAAAAATTAGTAAAGAGGCTATAGGAATATATTTAAAATACTATAAGCTATGACCAAGTTGTATTTATACCAGGATGGTTCTAAATTGGGAAAATTACCAGGTTATAAGTAGGTTTACATGTTATAGCACAACCATGAGACATTACAAATTGATACAGAATTTAGATTTAAAAGATCACATAAAAAATTTAGAGAAATAGGGAAAGAGATACCTTTTACTACTATGTATAAAAGAATAACTTTTGAGCAAGTAAGAGGGATAGAGAGACAAAAAAGTGGACCATTTTTATTGCATAAAATTGAAAAGCTGTATGCACAAACCATTATGATCAAAATGAAAAGGAACAAAAGGTTGAAATCTTTGTCACTTGTTTTTCTGATTTTTTTCACATTAAAATTTGTTTTATGATATGAAAATTCTGTGACAAATTTTTAATCAAGTTGTTTCCATTTAAAAATTACTGATTTAAAAAAAAATAACTTAAGACTGCCATGAAACAAATGCCCAGGAAGAAAAAAAAAAAAGCATTCCTTTCTCCTTGAAGGTTTTACGATGCATTGTAATAATTAACCACTCTTTTACTATTAAATGCCAAAGACCAATTGAGATAAAGAGTTCTAAAACATTAATTAAGATTGGATGGCAGCTGTTGTACAAACTATCCTTTTAGCCTTTGAGGCTTTGGAGCAGATTTAGTGACCTGGTCAGTTCTAGCAGCTTTCTTTTCAACTGTGTTGATGATACCAATTGTAACCATCTGCCTCAAATGACCAGGAAGAGGATCATCAGGGAAGCGCTCTACACATAGGTTTGTCTAGAACTGTGCCAACAATGGTAGCACCAGCACATTTCAGGAATTTAGGGACATTTTTTTTCCAGCTTCTTACCATAGCAACAATCAATCTTCTCTTTTAGTTCAGTAAACAATGTGAGTCATATGATAATCTGGAACAGAGACATATCCAGCACTGATTTGGCCTTAATAGGATAATGACCTGGGTAATGAAGCCAGCAGTTGCAGTTCCTATCACCAACAACATTACTACAATGGACATCTTTGATAGACACATTTTTTTTAAGTAAATAGTATTTCATTTTTTCCAATTATATGTAAATATAATTTTAAATGTTCATTTAAAATTTTGAGCTCCAAAATTTTGTTCTTCCCTTCCCCTCCCTAAGATAGCAAACAATCTCATATAGATTATACATGTGCAATCATGTTAAACATATTTCCACATTAGTAATGTTGTGAAAGAAGAAACAAAACAAAAGAGAAAACCATGAAAACAAACAAAAAGTGAAAACAGTATGCTTCAATAAGCATTCAGACTCTATAGTTCTTTCTCTGGATGTGGATAGCATTTTCCATCAATATTTTTTTGGAATTGTCTTGGATAGTTGTATTGCTAAGCAGAGGTAAGTCTATCATAGTTGATCACTGGATAACATTACCATTACTCTGTACAATATTTTCCTAGTTCTGCTTTACTTCACTTAGCACTGGTTCATGTAAGTCTTTCCAGGTTTTTTCTCAAATTCATATGCTCATCATTTTTTATAACATGATAGTATTTCATTGCATTTATATATCCCAACTTGTTTAGCCATTCCCCAATTGATAGTCATTCCCTCAATTTCCAATTCTTTACCACCAGAAAGAACTGCTATAAATATTTTTGTACATATGTCTTTTTCCCTTTTTTATGATTTCTTTGGAATACAGACCTAGTAGTGGTATTGCTCCAGCGAAGGATAGGAGGGAAGGATTGATTACCCTTTTAGCATAGTTCCAAATTGCTCTCCAGAATGTTGGGTCAGTTTACAACTCCACCAACAATATACTACTGACAGACACATTATACATTATCTCCAGGCAGAGCTTCCCTCAAAGCTTCATGATTTACTTCACTTATAACACTTACCTGAACATGGATCACAATCATACTTGGTTTTAGAATACCAGTTTTCATAAAGCCAAATAACAACAATATTGCCAATCTTGTGGAGGAATAGACACTTGTCATTTGGATGAGGTGGGGGCAGGTTTCAACCCGAAGGTTCAAGTAGAGTAGTTCTATTAGCACTAATAAACTTATTGGGGGTTTTTCATCCCTTGAACCAAGACATATTCGTATTGTCACCATTTCATTCTGAAATTGGCACAAAAGTTATTGTGTTTGGGTTGTAACCATGGTGGTGGTGGTGGAAATTAGCAATGTTTTTTCACAGTGCCTGTGCTGTAGTGATAAACTCTAATTTCTAGGTCACAGACATCAGGCAGGCAAAAGTGATTTAAAAAAAAAAAAAAGGAAAAATGGCAGTTTGTTGAAGCAGTGATGGGACAAGCATATTAAATATTATTGGTAGAGATGATTTTGTCCAACTATTCTGGAAAGCAATTTGGAATTGTATGCAACACTAAAGCAAGCATTTATTTAGAGCAAGTGATGCTAATACTATGTACAGACCTCAAAGAGTTTTTTTTTTAAAAGGAAAGGATAAACCGATGATAAGTAGGTAGTTAGGGTGACAGAGAGACAGAGATAGACAGATAGAGACAGAGAAGAGAGAGAGAAAGGAGAGAGAGTGAGAAGGGGAGAGAGAAAGAGAGATAGAGAGAGAAGAAGGGAGGGAGGAAAAGATCTTGGGGTACTTTTTGTTGTGGACAATTA